>NW_025109806.1:43231-88047 GCF_011392965.1 Frieseomelitta varia
TTTTTTCGAGACGAGATGAAATCTGCTACTTACGCAACGGCAACGCGGTGGATCGAAAATCCACTGTTTCGTTCGAGGAGTGCTCGTTAGAGAGATTATAGAACATAGTTGAAAATAGACTGGAGAATTCATCGAGTATTATTATTAAATTCTATTTGATAGAGAGGAAATTTTTACTGAATTTTGAATCACAGAGACTCTATAAATCGGGGATAAAAGGATAAAGGTTGCTGATAAAGAAATGAAAAGAAGAATATGCAAATTTGCCAGAGGACGAGAGAGAAACGTTTTATCAAATCCCACTTGGCAGGAGGGACATTTTGTTAAATTTTAAATCGCACAGTGATCGAATCGGAATATAGGTGAATTAATTTCTACCAAAACAGGGAAGTGTCTGTCGTATTAATTCTATCGCAGAAAATTTCCAAATCGCCGACAGAGAAATAAGTATCTGATAGAAAATAGAAGATATAAGGAGGAGAAGATTAGATTTTGTGTAACTTCTTACATCGTTAATCCCTTTTGTTTTATTTTGAGAAATGTGCACTGGTGTGTACAATTAATTATTGCTGTAACATTAAAAGTTAAATCATAACAAAAATGATAAAAATTCTCCTGGTGTTTGTTCTTTGAGAAATTTCTAATTTCATTGGTATTTGCAGAACTTTGTATTTCGAAAATTATTCCAGAAGAAAGAAAAAACACAAGAAATTCAAAACGGTGGAGAAAAGAACTTGAATCATCATCAATTCATAAAAAGAACTAAAAGAAAGTCAAACATTTGCAAACAGAAAAGTACAATTAAAGATAAATTCAATTAATTCGTTTTTGTAACAATTCCCGTTATTTTCAAGTGCATATTTTCTTTCATGTTTGTTTTGTCGCCTTGTTAAATATTCTAAAATGAATTCTAAAATTCTAATATATATATATATATATATATATATATATATATATATATATATAATTCTTTTACCTAAATTTTACGATAAATAGCGAAAGTGAATTTTTTTTACGAGTCACAATCGACATAAACGCTTATGCATGGCGAATCTGCAGTCTACGGACGCATCGACGATATCCGTAAGATGGAAATTTCACACGCCGGACGTTCTCGGCACGTCCGCGCGCATTAATAATCAGATCTTGTTATACGACGGAGAAATACAAATTGCCTGTTCTCGCGGAAAAATGAAAAGTGGACGAGCCTCGCGCGCTCACGTTCGATATCCACCCGCGAAAGAAATTCCATACATGTGTATATTTCCCGTGTGAATCTTCGAGAATCTCTCTCTCTCTCTCTCTCTTTGTGCACTCGATAACGAGTTTCTCTATTCCGCGTTCGAGATGTTCTCGTATTCATGTGAATCTCGTCGCTTATTTCGCGACGATAGAAGAAAAGTGGCGCGAAAGAACTCGGATATAAATCTCCCGGGCCCCGGACTGTAGCCAAGGTAACGCGTATACACCAGCGCGTATGAATGATGCATTTCTCAGATCAATGAAGGTAATCCGAAAGATTGATACAACTGTCGAAAGTTTTCACGAGAGATTTACTACCGACGCTGCGAATTATTACGAATAGAGATTTACGGCCGCGGCGAAGCGAACGCGATTACGCCGTTGCGATGAATATTTCCCAAAGATCACGGCACTCGCGCTACAACAGTCGCACTGTGCTCGATTCAGTTTTATTCAGTTTCGAAATGAACGTAACACGCGTCGAAATTACGGTAACGATACAATCTTTTAATTGTTACATAAATCAATCTGTTGTATTTATCGATTTGTAATCGTCAATTTTTGCAATTTTTTTTTTTTTGCAAAGAAATCTGTTGCAAAATATTCGAGTCTATTTGGGAGGGGGAGGGAGGGAAGGTTTCATATATTTGGAATACTATCAGGTACTTTTAAGCAGTTTAGATGTTCAATTAGAACTGTTATGTTTTGCTTTTAGATTTACTTTAATTTTGAAGCAAATCAGTGACACTAGCTGCGATAATGCGAGTTGAAGATAATATTTGTATAACAAATAACATATTACAATATATAATAATATATAGTATAAATTGATATATTAATTATATAATTATATATTAGATATTATCAGTATAAATTAATGTAATAATTCTAAAATTAACAATATTATATTTGATCGTTGAATGATGATTCGTACAACAGACTCTTGATAACGATAATTATTCTGGAGTTAAAGAAGATCCCCCCAAAAAAAGCTTAATACTGGAATTACCGACGAGACTAAGGCGCAAAATTTCCATCCAGGAACGTTAAAGTTAAAAATTTTTTTAAAGAAATCTGTTGCAAAATATTCGAGTCTATTTGGGAGGGGGAGGGAGGGAAGGTTTCATATATTTGGAATACTATCAGGTACTTTTAAGCAGTTTAGATGTTCAATTAGAACTGCTACGTCTTGCTTTTAGATTTACTTTAATTTTGAAGCAAATCAGTGACACTAGCTGCGATAATGAGTTGAAGATAATATTTGTATAACAAATAACATATTACAATATATAATAATATATAGTATAAATTGATATATTAATTATATAATTATATATTAGATATTATCAGTATAAATTAATGTAATAATTCTAAAATTAACAATATTATATTTGATCGTTGAATGATGATTCGTACAACAGACTCTTGACAACGATAATTATTCCGGAGTTAAAGAAGATCCCCCGAAAAAAAAGCTTAATACTGGAATTACCGACGAGACTAAGGCGCAAAATTTCCATCATTTCAGGAACGTTAAAGTTGAAAATTGAGAAGTCTTTATAATACGATCGATCACACGAACTTTTATTTATTTGTTTCACGAAGGATCATTTGAATCTCTAAAAGTACACTGTTTCGTATTTGGAAAATTTCATCTCGACCATTTCTGGTAGTTCGAGTGTTACAAATCTGTGGAACGTGTTTCGATAATTCCACAAAAAAAAAAAAAAGAAACAAAGAAAGAAACGAAGAAAAAGAAGAAAACAGTATCGGTAACCACAGCTTTGCAAAAGTTTTACGCAGCAGTAACTCGAACGTTATCCCCCCCCCGTGTTGCCGATTTGATCGGCCACTTACGTTTCCGAAACCTGCACTCGCCGCGTACGTGTGCGAGTACGGTACGAACGACGACGAATCGAATAATGTGGAACGACACCGTCGAATTTTATATTCCGCGATTTTCGATATCGGTAGGTGCAATCTCACGTCCGATATCGCGATTCTACGTCGCACGTCGAACGCATGCGAAATTAGTTTCCGTTGCGAGAGAGCGGTGTCTCTGTCTCTCTCTCTCTCTCGGAGCAGTGTCCGGCGACCGGGCACGCGCCCCCGTGTTTCGAAATTACGTATTTCGTAATTAGCGGCAAAGATCGATGGAAAGTAATGAAGCAAAACGACCCGCTGCTATCCCTCTTCAGGGAGGAGTAGAGGGGGGGGGGAAGAGGGGAGCTGTTTAATTTTGTAATTAAATTTGCCGCTGTCGTGTCGCGATCGGCGGTCATCGATTGATCTCCCTCGCCTGGCCAAATCTCCAAATTAAATGAAACGCGAAGCCGTCCGCCAACCATGCGGCGCGAAACACTTCTCGTTTCATTTATTTTCCTAATTTAACGCGGGAAACGCGAAGGACGACTCGAAAGAGCGTCCACACTGAGCCAGAATTGCTCGCGAGCGTAGACAGACCTTGTTTTCCTGTGCGCACAAAAATTGCTTCCAGTTGGCGAAAAAAAACGAGATTCCTCGTTGTTCGTTGTTGCGAGCGAGTTCGTTGCAAAAACCTGTTGGCTAAGGTGTCTATGTTAAAATTGTTGGCAGACAGTTTTGGGCAGTGTGGACGTGGCGTAAAGGAGGGGAAATTACAGTAGCCCTTAGTTGAGCGTCTGTCGCTTTCGAACTGTGGACGCTTAACTGGGGGGGACTACTGTATTTCATTTACAGTCAGAGTAAATGATAGTGAGTGATGGGATGGATTAAGACTTTTTAAAAACAAATTACGCCCAAAATATAACCGATACTTAAAACAAAAGAATATATATATTTGTAAACGCAGAAACGAACGAAATATTATATATTATAAATTATAATTTAAAAAATATAATATTACAAACAGAAAGTTAAAAAAAATCATAGATTTACGACACAAACGTCGTATTATACTTTACAAATTATAATATTGCAAACAGAAAATTAAAAAAAAAAATCATAGATTTACGACACAAACGTCGTATTATACGTTACAAATTATAATATTACAAACAGAAAGTTAAAAAAAAGAATCATAGATTTACGACACAAACGTCGTATTATATATTACAAATTATAATATTGCAAAATGTAATATTACAAACAGAAAGTTAAAAAAAAATCATATTTTTAGGACACAAACGTCGTATTATATATATTACAAATTATAATATTACAAAATATAATGTTACAAGCCGAAAGTTAAAAAAAAGAATCATAGATTTACGACACAAACGTCTTATGGACGTTTTCATTCGGTTTGTGATCAGTGTAAGAAAATGTTCCAAAGACGTATACTTTGTTTTGGGTAGCAAGATGACTCTAACGAGATGGCTTGATTTTATTACAGAATCGGTATCGCAACTTCGTGCTGGATTCTAAAAATCAATTTGACCGCGTCGTGATATTCTCCCGTCTCTAATCACTCCTTCGAATCATTAACTAATTAGGGGGGTTATTACCGCGGCTCTGTAACTTACAATCAGGGCTGAACTTGTAATTATACATTAATAGCACGACATGAATAGACTGGAATATTGATAACACGGTATGTAATTAGTAGTAATTCATAGCCAATACCAGATCATACTACAATTAGTTATATGATAGTACATTGCGACGAGCCACACTAGAAATTTGACAAGAAAACATTCAAACGAACATCGTTGTCACAATTGCGAAATTTGACAATGCACGCTCCTGCGAATACAACCAAAGATTTACTGCCCTCTTCACTTTTGTATATTTCCGCAGAGTTCTACGCTTGTTTGCATTTTGGAGCATTAGCGACAAATTTACTGCAAACTGAGCTTGCAAATTTACAAATTTACAACCGAAACGACGTCAAATATCGTGTCATCAAGTAGCAAACGTTTATGATAGAGGGAAACAGAGACGCAGCAACAAACGTCTGGTCAATCGATCGCAATTTGATCATCGCAATTTGAGCATCAACTAGCCGCTGGCACAGTAACATCTCATGAGTTTCACGTCGTAATTCCAAAACAGTACGCCAAGTTTCGTGCACTTACAAAGTGGAACACATGACATCGTACAATTTTGTCGTGTTCTACAAAGTCTCATTACAATCTTCGCGATGTTTCAAGCATGTACTACGAGAGGAAATTCAAGAAATTTAAGGAAAATTCAAGAAATAAGGCCTTTCTGCACGTTGATTAGCTTCACGGTCTAGGATAAGGTGGAATTTGAGATATGTTTGAATAGTGTACGATTTGTTCTCCGCCACGGAGAAAATTAGTCCCCATTCTGTCCTGCTACAGTAGGCCCATACAAACTATAATACTTTCCCTACTATAATACTATAATAGTTTACTATATATATGATACTATAATAGTATACTATAATACTTTCCCTACTATAATAGTATACTATAATACTTTCCCTACTATAATACTATAATAGTTCGCTCGAAATTTGACAATTTAGCAGAAGAAATCCTATAAGCAAGGGGGGATTTTATGGGATTGTTGCAAGGAAGGAGCTTCGAGTTTCAAGTTCAAGGTAGACTCAGTTGCGAAAGAAATTTTTTGATGATTGATTCAAACTTTGACGCTCGAGTTTATGCCTTTATTTTCCCACTGAAAAACATCCCCGTGAAGAGTAAATCCAGGATTGTGAAAGTTGCTATTCGATCTTTGGTTACGAAATTATAATGATTCGAATATACCGTCGATTGTTCGAATCGTTGGAAATTTAGTGTAAATTTGAATAACAGACAAATAATTCCAACAACGTCGAAATAAATCCTTCGACCATTTCGTGTAAACAGTAAACCAGGTCTCGATTTTCTGAATTCTCCATCGGAGACGTCACGACTCGAGAGAGTGAAGAGCGCGGTACCTCTGGCAAGATTTTATAAAATCCAAAACGAAAATATCTTTCGAAATAATAATATCGTACATTGATGGCGTTGGTGTGCAGACACCGACGAAATGGCACTTCTGTTCCGACAACGAAGCCAGGAAATTTGTATCGTGGAAAAACACGCGGAAACGAGAGAATAAAAAAAACAAGGAGAGGAGGAGGAAGAGAGCAAGCATCAACAAGGAAGAGCCTTGAAAGTAAGGAAATGAAAATTTCACACGATGCCGCGCTTTTGAAACTTTGAGATGCACATGTAGAAGACTGTTGCCATTTACTCTCTTGGAAGATACCGCGTTGAAGTTCAATTTTAATTGCATCACGATTGAGGAACCTGCAATTCTTCAAAACGGGGGAAACACGTCGCAGTGTGTTCGAAGTGGATATTAAGCGTCTTTCTTTGTTGCCTTTTCGAGGTGAAAAGAAAAAAAGAAAAAAGAAAATAAACGTTCCAAGGAAGTAACAACCGAGGAAGTGGAATTGTCGCTGTTACACGACTGCCGCGTGCCACTGCACGCCCCTCGATCCCAAGTTCTTTGAACTTTAAGGATCCGACGCGCGCTCTCAGCAGCTTCGCAATCTCCTTTACGATGCCCCGTCGATAAGTCGCTGCTGTTGACTCGGTGCTCGGAATCGCCGGGGACATAATGGATTAGATGTGTAAGCCGATTCGAGTTATGAAACGACCGCGGCAGGAAACAGCCACGAGATTTCGCTTCGTCGTTGTAGTTTAGATAGCGCGCCGCGGCAGATTTGCAGTTTCCACGACGACATTTCATTCGTATATCGAGCTCTTCCCGGTAGCTCGATGCCAACCACCATCGCTCGAGAGTCTCCGGACATTTATTTCCTTCTTTATTTTATTCTCGATACTTGTCGAACGAGCATGCACTTGTCGCGCGCGTATACTTATAACACGGCTGTTCGTGTCAAACGTTTTCCAGATTCCTTCGTCGCGCGAAGTGTATTTAAATTTAATTTCGAAACAAGTACAGTATTTGTTGTAAGATTTCTTTTTTTTTGAATGGAGATATGTGTGTTCAAACACACGTGAATACACGAGTTTGTATAAAAATCCGACTGAAGTGTAATTTAATTTTAAGTCCAATTTTAAAAATTGTTAGCACAGTTTTAAAACGTATAATATTTGTCCTAAGACTTGAATGGAGATGTACATGTGTTTAAACGCACGTGAGTGTGTAAATTTGTATAAAAATCCAGATGGAACTGAATCTGCGTCTGATTCATTCCTCGAATCATGTAGATTATTCACAGAAATATAAAAAACACTTTGTTTTATATTTTCTTATTTTGTTCATTAACTGTCCAATTCTGTTTGTTAATATTCTGTTCGTTTCGACTCAAACCGATTTATTCAACAAAGTGAAATATAATTTTAAAATATAGCAAAAAGAAACACCATAGAAATAAAAATAAAAAAAAAAACTCTAAGTTTTCGTTGCAAGTGTCGTCACTTTTTGAGAATCGAACAGCCAAACGTGACGCTTACAAAGATTATCAGCCGCGAAATTTCCATCGAGGAGAATCTCACGGTAAAGCTGGACGCACACTGTGTCAGTTTCCCATTACGAATTAGCTGCCTCGATTGTTCCTGTAACGACTCTCGAGCCTCGTCTGGTCTATCCAAAATCTCCAGGCATCTCGTCCTGGCGAACGAAGGAATTCCAACAACACGCGTCGAAAATACAGTCGAGAAGACAGCCTCGAGTTTTGTTAATCGCTCTACTACACAACCTCGTCATTACAATTCCCCCGGCGGTGGCACGAAATTTGTAACCAGGTAATGGCTGTTGCTGGCCCGGCACGAAGCTTTTGGACCAATGCAAGAGATAAAAAGAGAAGGGAGGACGTGTCGCTAAACTGTTGGAGAGACTCTGGAAATCGGACGAGCGACTGGAAATTTTCCATTGGCTGTTTAGGGGTCGGCATCCGATGGCTGGCTCGTAAAACACTACCTAAGCAATAGCAATTTCCATGGAACGGCCGGCCGTGTTTCGTCCCGTGTGAGCGAAGAGAGAATCGACAGCTCAACGAGACACGAGAGATATTTTGTCTTTCCTCTGAATTCCTGCCAGATTTGCGCCTTTATTTGAGAATGTAAACTAATGGAAATTATTAGGGGTACGCATATCACTTTTTTTTTTTTTTAAATAAACACTGTCATCCAGTAACAACAATTTAGAAAAGAGTAACTTAAATAAAGTAAAATTGTATTGTATCGGAAAACATTGCTTATGGGTACCCCTAATATTTATGAAACATTTGGAGGTGCAAAGATGCAGAAAATTTAGAGTAAAAATAATATTTAATATAGATTCCATTTCTTCTTTAATATAACAAAATTATTATTCAATATTATTTATATTATTTGCAATTTGTTTTATATGTAATATTGGTTAATATTCTCATAAAGATAAAATTGTATAAACAGCCATGGTATAATTGTCAGTGGTTTATCGTTGGTTAAACTCATGAGTAATCTAATAAACACTGGCATCTAGTAATGATTAAAACAGAAAATAATTCGAATAAAATAAAATTTTGTTCAGTATTAAACAACGTCACTTACTCTTGTTGTATCAGGTGTCTCAACTTTCAAACGACGAAGAATTAAGTAACACGAAGACACGTTTGAGACTATTTCTACAGATATCCCGGAATTTTATTTCACGTCAGAAATGTAAGAAGAAATATCGACGAATGTACTATTACAATGTCGGTAGTAATTAACAATTTATATTACAATTGTTACGGTATCAATAAAATGAAACATAAAAATATCAAATAATAAAAATCCCGTTCCAATAAAATATGAAATAACCCACATAACGGAATGATCATTTTCAATTTATTTCAATATTTTAATATCGCAATTGCAATCGATTACATTGTCGTTGTAATTGAATACCGACGCAACAACAACAGAAATAATAACAACTGACCAACACGATAACAATCGAGCGTAATATACAATTATGTTTAACAAGGAACCGCGGTAGAGAGCCTGAATCCACCCATTTGGGTGAAAATATTCATCGAACGATCGATGCCGAGAACAGGGTCAAGGAAAGTGGCACGATCGTCGATGTCAGTCGACGAAATTGTCGTTCGCGGGGACACGTGTTGCATAATTAAAACGTAGGGCGAGCAGCCATCGTTCCATCTGTGCGTTGATTCGCGAAGAAAGAGAAATAGTTAACGAGAGAAGCGTAGATACGTTTTGTGGAGGATCCGCCAAGCAGTTTCGTCAATTCAAACGTTCAAAGCTCCTCGAAATATGGTCGTGTCGCTGCTGGAATTCGCTCCACTATTTTCCAGGCGCGTTTTTCGACGGTTGGGAAGGAAATTTGCTCGTCTAATTAGTCGCTGGCTGGCAAGATTAGAGTCGTTGGACTGTGAGCCGCGTTGCCGCGTCGAGCAACGTTTGAATCGATTGTTCGGCGAGCCGCTTTTACGACGAACGAATTTAAACGTTATACGTTTGAACGATAAGTTGCTTCGAGTCTCCACCAAAGGAATTTGCACTCTCGTTTCTGAGTAATCACAGAAGTGTGTTCGAGTGTGTTATTTATATTTAACGCTGGCTATCGATTCACAGCTTTTTTTTTTGTAGAAATTTTATAGACGAATGTTTTAACAGAGTATATATTATCGTCGCTAGAACTATCAAAATTTCAAATTTTATAATTATGATATAATATTAATATTATAATTTTCGTTAGGCGCAAAACAACGTGTGTCTAAAGATTTAAATAAAATATACAAATAAAAGTTTGTATGGTCCATTGTATCATAAAGTTTCTATTTTTTTCACTTCGATGTCTTTGGTGAAAATTTTACGCTTCAATTACAATTATATTTGACGCTGGGTATCGATTCACAATTTTTTTTGTAAAAATTTTTTAGACGAATATTTCAACAGAGGTACATTACCGTCGTTAGAATTATCAAAATGGCAAATTTTATAATTATAATTATAATTATAATATAATATTAATATTATAATTTTTGTTAGACGTAAAACAGCGTGTGTTTAAAGATTTAAATAAAATATGCAAATAAAAGTTTGTATGGTCCATTGTATCATAAAGTTTCTATTTTTTTCACTTTGATGTCTTTGGTGGAAATTTTACGCTTCAATTACAGTTATATTTAACGCTGGCTATCGATACACAATTTTTTTGTAAAAATTTTGTAGACGAATATTTCAACAGAGGTACATTACCGTCGTTAGAATTATCAAAATGGCAAATTTTATAATTATAATTAATATTATAATTATAACATAATATTAATATTATAATTTTTGTTAAAGATTTAAATAAAAGCTTGTATGATCCATTGTATCAAAGTTTCTATTTTCTTCACTCCGATGTCTTTGGTGAAAATTTTACGCTAGCTATCGATTCATAATTTTTTTTACAGTAATTTTACAGACGTTATAAAACACGACGAGTTTCCGAGGACTCGCGCTCGATTTCTCAGAAAATATATATAAACAAGAGCCTGTATTTTTCATTACGTAGTATTAGGAACCTTTTCCTATTTTTTGCATTTTTCTCTCAGGACAATTCCAGCGACTTTTTTTGTCTTTTTTCTTTTTTCAAAAAATCGAAAAACTCGATTTCGATGTTTACGTTGGCCACAATTGTTTGACCGAGTTCGAGGTTCGGCTTGCGACGAATTGATCAAAGCGCGAGGGGAACGAAATTTTGCAGCGAGCGACATAAAAAGAATCGGCCAGTGGCTGTCTCGCGTAGGTAAGAAAATTTTACAGTCGCGAGAAAGGGGCAACGAAAGCTACGAGGAGAAGGATGGTACTCCCATTTGGCGCGTCACGCGCAAACATGGAAAGAAAATATACGGGCGAGCGTATTACGTATGAACGAGGCGAGCCGTTCCGCCAGCGAAATAATTCACGGGCCGCGAGCCGCTTCTCGCTAACCGGTTTTCAAAAGTCGCCTCGTCTCTTCAACTCGGGCGCCTCCGTTCTTTTTTTAATAAATCGCCAAGCTGCTCCTAGTCCAGCTTGAAGGATTGCAAACAGTTTGCCTCGAACGCGACACTTGTGCGACGAGCAATTAGGCAATCGTTTGAGTAGAAAAAATGTTTTTTTCTTTCAGATCAACTCCCATTAACATTGACACCATTTGTAAATTTTGTAAAAGGAAATCGTACAATGATAAATTTGGGTTCGTTTTAAAGACTGAAGCCTCTGCTCTCAATCTATGTCATTCATTTTATTTTAGGATACCTCTAAAACACGCGGCAGATGGCAAAATGAAGACTTTTTCGAAATTTGTTTCTTTGTTTCTTTCTTTTAGATTCAAATTTTGTACAAAAGAAATTGTACAATAACAAGATTTAGATCTGTTTTAAATTTAAAGCTCGAAATCTCTGTTCTCAAACTATGTCGTTCGTTTTATTTGAGGATCTTTGAAACACGTAATAGATGGCAAAATGAAGATATTTCTCTTCTGTAAATTGTCATAGTACGTAAGAGGATTAAAAAATGTTTTTCATGATCGAATTTACGATGGATTTGAATATTGAAGTCTCCCTTTTACAACGAATCCTCAAATATTGTCACGCGATTTTTTCCCCGGAAATTTATTGAACTTGGAGCTGCAAGTGTACATTTCTCAGAGATCGCAAAAGCGTTTAAATAAGAAAATTGTTGAGTGTTACGTGCAAATGAACGACTTCTATCTATGATTCTCACGTAGGATTGTAAATTAATAGAATACAATGTGAACAGACTCATTGGAAATGACTGAAGTTGTTATTTCAAACGTAGAACTGTAATCCACAGTAGTATAAGTCAATAGTTCGTCAGACATCACTTGTATCAAGCGTCTGCGGCGTCGTTTTACAAAAACGTCAAAGTAAATTCATCTCTCTCAAGATATTACTCTGTATCGAGAGCAGAGATTAACGGTTTTAACAATTTTATTGCGACTTTTACTTCGAAAGTAATACGCGAAAAGCAATTTCAATTTCTATTTTAAGATCAAATGATTTTCAGTTTCGGTTGGCCCTTTCGAACGAAGTAATAAATAATTTGAATTTTAAATCTCGCATTTTGCATGCATTTGAATTACAAACGCGAGTGCGGCAATTGCACTCGGTTTTGTACGACCGTAATAAAATCAGAAATCATTTGACGAATTGTTTCAGTGGATATTTATACCAGCGAGAAAAAAAAGAAAAATAACATTGAAGCACAATTAATTAACGCAAAAATTGAAAACAAAAATTTGTTGCCGATCGACTGTCGTTTTAAATAAAATTTCATCAAACTATTTCATCCAGTCTAAGCGACAATTTTATTTCTATTCCAGTGTAGCTAAAATTAATTAAAACATTTAATTAAAAGTTAAATAAACACAAAAATTAGAAACAAAGTTTTTAATCGATCAACTCTGACTCTTATTGTGAAATAAAATTTCGTCACACTCAATTAAAAATTGGAAACAAAAGTTTTTAATCGATCGACCCTGACTGTCAATCCAAAATAAAATTTCATCCATTTTACCGAGTTGAACAACTCTAAACGATCTAATTTTATCCCACTATATCGCCATAAGAATTAATTAACACATTTAATTAAAAATCGAAAACAAAAAATTTTTCACCGATCGACTCTGACTGTCAATCCAAAGTAAAATTTCGCCCAGCTATTTTACCGAGCCGAGCAACCCTAAAACGACGAATTTTATTTCCCAGTGTCGCTGTAAGGATGATCGAAAATTAAAAAAGTTCCTCCGGGGTTCCACTCGAGAGTTTTCGTGTCTTTTAATCGGCAAAGGGACCGTCGTGTCGTGGAAAAATAATCGCAACGCGGGTCGAAAGAGCACGCGGAGGCCAGACGAGGCCCTGGACCAGGACTTTCAGGCGCAGGGCGCCCGGTGCAATTAAATCCGCGTTCAGAAATCGCGTCGAAATAAACAAGAGACCAGGCAGAGACTCGACTAATGGAAAGAGGAAGCGCCGAGTGCCACCAAGGGCGGCGCGCACTTGGATTTCCGCTTTTAGTAGAAAATTATTCGCTTCCGTCCCATAATGAATATCCCCCCCCCCCCTCCCACCTGGCTATTGTGCACCGTTGACGTCGGTGGAGGTAAGGAACGAGATCCTATTGGACTTTTCAAGTAGCGCTGAAGTTGACAAGATAAGGATAATGGATGAGCCGTTCACGCACGAGAACCAAGAATGTTCTGGCGGATCCGAGAACCATCAGGAAGGAAGTGTGTCACGCGTATAAAATATCAGACCGGTAATAATCCACTAGCTTCCGGATTCCATTGTATTTATTTCGACGTATGGTTGCCAAGCTAGTTCCAAGACGATCTTTTCGTTTGATTTGTAGGTTTCTTCTATCGTAGGTTTTTATGTTGTATTTTGATAGTAAAACAATATTGTAACGATATTGTATTTTGATAGTAAAACAATTTTGTGACAAAATTGTATTTCGGTGGTAAAATAATATTGTATTTTGATAGTAAAACAACTTTGTAACAATATTGTATTTTGATAGTAAAACAATTTTGTGACAATATTGCATTTCGATAGTAAAATAATTTTGTGACAATATTGTATTTTGATAGCAAAATAATTCTGTGACAATATTGTATTTCGATAGTAAAACAATTTTGTAACAATATTGTATTTCGATGGTAAAACAATTTTGTAACAATATTGTATTTTAATAGTAAAACAATTTTGTGACAATACTGTATTTCGATAGTAAAACAATTTTGTAACAATATTGTATTTTAACAGTAAAACAACTTGGTAACAATATTGTATTTTGATAGTAAAACAATTTTGTAACAATATTGTATTTCGGTAGTAAAACAACTTTGTAACAATATTGTATTTTAACAGTAAAACAACTTGGTAACAATATTGTATTTTGATAGTAAAACAATTTTGTAACAATATTGTATTTCGGTAGTAAAACAACTTTGTAACAATATTGTATTTTAACAGTAAAACAACTTGGTAACAATATTGTATTTTGATAGTAAAACAATTTTGTAACAATATTGTATTTCGGTAGTAAAACAACTTTGTTACAATATTGTATTTTGAAGGTAAAACAATTTTGTAACAATATTGTATTTTGATAGTAAAACAATTTTGTGACAATATTGTATCTTGACAGTAAAGCAATTTTGGAATAAATCTTTCAGAAGATTACCTGAAAATTGACGAAGAAGTACCAAAGATCAATAAATTTCTCTGACTTCATTACGATAATTGTTATACAAATTTCAAAGACGAGATGAGAATTTTTCATTCGTCGTAATTAATTTTTAGTTTGATTTTCCAACGAAGATAGACTAGGTTCATTTACTCGATATACTTGTACTATTCCACTAGTAACACTACTTGAATAAGCCCTTCGGAGAATATTATTTTGAAGTTGAGAAAGAAAAGTCAGCAACAGGAAATCCTTTTTTAACAAGATCACACAGAGTTACAAAATTGTTTCCACGGACTCGTCCAAATAATCCAGCGAATCTAGAACCCTCGTAGGCTCGAGCCACCGGCTCTAAACAACCGGTTGCACACGATTATTGGTCATCGACGAGGGGAAATCGTTATTCATCCCCCGCGAATCTAGTTACATAGTCATCTTCTTACAACCTCCTTGAAATTCATGCCGAACTTGAGAGCGCTGCTTCAAAGTCTCGACGAGCTACTCGCTATCGACGTCCGGCGAATAAATATCGGCTAAAAGAGTTGACGCGGCCCCCTTTCATTTTTATCTATACCGATCGCGTGATTAGAATAAATTTCGAGAGAAAGAAAGAGAGAGAGAGGGAGGACGCGCAATAATAATCCAGCAGAGTATCTGCGGACTGGAGAACGTTAGAGTTCGCCAACGATTCCCCTTCGGTAGAATAGACAATCGAGCCTGTATGGCGTCGCTTTATGGCCACCGACGTATAGAAACGATCGTGTTGAATTCCTTCGTCGGTTTTGTTGGAAGCCACCTACGCGACGTCGTTCCCACGAAAAGGCGGGCGACACGGTTCTGATGGGGCCGTCGAAGGAATTCTGACTATCGTACAGCGGTATCGTGAAATTTCATGTAGCTCTGGGAACAGATGATACTTTTTTTTTTTTAAGTGCGCTGTTTTCGCAACGCGGTGGATATCGTTCGGTATCATGAAGTATTGGCACAATTTCGAAACACAGCGGATTGCAACTTCGATGAGAAGTATAATCGTGCTTGTTTTCAAAGCGGGGAAATTAAGTGATACTTTTAGGAAGAATTTGAACGTTTCGTTATCTACGATTCTAAGATTACGAGCGGTAGTATGTACGTGGAAATTATTTGCTGCGAATATTTTCTGGAACTTTTACTCATTTTTGGAGTTATCTTTTGTCTTCCTGGATCTAACCGCAACGGTGTTATCTGTTACAAAATATGTCCCAATGTAAATTAATTTTAAAATAAATTCAGCGATCGCTTGATACACTTGTGAAATATTTTCAAGTAATAAGAAAGTAATAAGTAGTAAAAATTATTTTTGTCATACTTGTTTCAAAAGCGAGGGAAGTGAATAATATTTCTATAAAGAATTTATTTCTATGAATAATATTTCTATAAAGAATAATATTTCTATAAAGAATTAGATAACGTTTCGTTATCTACGATTTTTTAAGAGTATGAGCGGTAATATGTACACGGATATTATTTTCTACAAATATTTTCTGGAACTTTTACTCATTTCTGGAGTTATCTTTTGTCTTCCTGGATCTAACCGCAACAGTGTTATCTGTTACGAAATACGCCCCAACGTAAATTAATTTTAAAATAAATTCAGCGATCGCTTGATACACTTGTGAAATATTTTCAAGTAATAAGAAAGTAATAAGTAGTAAAAATTACTTTTGTCATACTTGTTTCCAAAGCGAGGGAACTGAATAATATTTCTATAAAGAATTTATTTCTATGAATAATATTTCTATAAAGAATAATATTTCTATAAAGAATTAGATAACGTTTCGTTATCTACGATTTTTTAAGAGTATGAGCGGTAGTATGTACGTGGAAATTATTTGCTGCGAATATTTTCTGGAACTTTTACTCATTTTTGGAGTTATCTTTTGTCTTCCTGGATCTAACCTCAACGGTGTTATCTGTTACAAAATATGTCCCAACGTAAATTAATTTTAAAATAAATTCAGCGATCGCTTGATACACTTGTGAAATATTTTCAAGTAATAAGAAAGTAATAAGTAGTAAAAATTATTTTTGTCATACTTGTTTCCAAAGCGAGGGAACTGAATAATATTTCTATAAAGAATTTATTTCTATGAATAATATTTCTATAAAGAATTTATTTCTATGAATAATATTTCTATAAAGAATAATATTTCTATAAACAATTAGATAACGTTTCGTTATCTACGATTTTTTAAGAGTATGAGCGGTAATATGTACACGGATATTATTTTCTACGAATATTTTCTGGAACTTTTACTCATTTCTGGAGTTATCTTTTGTCTTCCTGGATCTAACCGCAACAGTGTTATCTGTTACGAAATACGCCCCAACGTAAATTAATTTTAAAATAAATTCAGCGATCGCTTGATACACTTGTGAAATATTTTCAAGTAATAAGAAAGTAATAAGTAGTAAAAATTATTTTTGTCATACTTAAACGTTTCGTTATCTACGAATTCTAACACTAAGACCATTATATACATAAAATACATAATATATACATAATATTATTTCCATAAAAAGATAAAAATTATATACATAATATTATTTGCATAAAAAATAAAAATTATATACATAATATTATTTGCATTATATACATAAAAATTATTTGTTGCGAATAGTCAAACTCACTTTCTATCGCCCACAAGTGTCACGTGTTACAAAATACGCCCCAGTGGCGGATCTGGCAATCTTAAACTCAATTCGATGCTCAATTCGCTAAATCCGGCGTATGAAACATTCGCTTCGAAAACGCGGCAGAGCGCGGAGAAACCCTCGAAAACGATCGAGGCTCATTGTACGATTATGTTGATAGTTGTAATGTACTCCGCGAGAAAAGGAACGAATTATTCCGGGTCGCGTTGATGAACGCGAAACACAGCGGCGCCGAGAATGCGAGAACTCGTTGATATTAAAAAGCGAGGAGAAGAACAGGGATTAAGAGAGGGAGTGGGAGTGTATTTCGAAGGCTGTTTAATAATTGTCGAGCCGGCGAGAAGGAGGATTGTTTTCAACGTTCTCCGCCGAGTTAAAAGCGCAATATTCGAGAACGAATTAAAGTTGAATTAGTTATCCGGCGGACGGGCAGGTGGGAGAGGGTGGGAAAATTTTCAAGCAGACCCGCGAACGCTCGCGAGTTGCTTCGTTTGTTTGCGATTAGCAAACGCGGCCGGTTATCGAGAGAGAGATTCATTACAAATTGAGATCGGGACTCGAGCGGCTGCAAGTTTACGGGGAACGACTCGTCTCGATGGGGGCAGCAACATTGAAATAAAAAGAATCGGCGAATCCCTGGCCCTGCAATAACGAACGGACCGATAAACGAGCGGATTTGTAACGTCGGTGCATCCTTAATCGTCAGCAGTGTTTCGTTGTGACGAAAGTACGATCGCGCGGTACATTCGTGGAAAAGTGAATCCGACGAGTTGAAAAACGAGGTATCTTTTTCTTCCTTCTCTTTCTGTCTTTTCATCGAGAATTTTTGGAATTCTTCTTTTCTATTCAAAGTAGCAAAATTCGGCGATTTATTTCTAAGTAGACACTAAGTAATTTCATGAATCGAAGTATTTGTGGTAATTCTATATGAATTGGATCTTCAGACAAAAGTCCGTTTTATATGTATCATTTCTCTTTTATTTCGTTATATTATATACTCATTTGAGGCTGTACACGAGAGACATTTACTGTAAACTTGATGAAAATATATGACGAGTGATAATTGATAAATACGCGATAATATAATAAAATGATGCGAACGATCAACACACGACACGACAATAAAACGAAACAAATGAAACGTGAAATTTTGGAATTTTTCTCAATGGGAATAAAAAATACTAGAAACAAAATTCAAACTCGTCGAAACGCGTCAATTTGTCAGCTTAATTCGATAGAAACTTATAATTGTGTGTACACTTATAAAATTAATCACGCGTTCAATAAACGTGCCCGTACAATTTCAACACTGAAATTACACAATACGAGCGTTCAATTTCAGCGAGTCGCCGCTTAATTCAACGTGACTCGATGTCTCGAGCACGAATCAACCAGCGATTGCCTCGGATATTCAGCCGGAGTAATAACACCGAGTAAAACACGTGTGAATTTTACATGGCAGGTGTTTAGGGTCAAAGGCATTCGACCCAATTACACACGCGTCGCACGCTCGCGTCATCGCAGTTCGCGAATCTGAAATTCCGCGTGCATGCTGAGAAACCGTCTCGGCCCGAAAATCGAGCCTCTTATTCCGAGCGACGACGTGGGCCCGATAACTGGGCGGCATTTTATTAAAAACGTTCGCTATTCATAAATTGGCGCGCGTTCGGATCCGCCACGGTGCTTTCACGCGCCATGAAAATCTTATCAGCGGAAGAATTGAATTTTGGATAGATTTTAACCCGCTCGAGCGAACTGAATTTCATTCAATTATCAATGGAGCCATTACCCGCTGTTAGGGTGACGCGAATATATATATATATATGGTCGTTATAAAAGCGACACGGATCGAGACAGTATCGCGAAAAGTCACCATCTGTATCAGAGATCGGCGCAGAGATTTGTTATTTAATGCGATGGAAGATAATTCACCTCGTTAACCCTTTGACTACCGCAGACTTTGAGACGTGTCGTACGGTCGCGAGAGCGGCGAAATTCTTCTGAGAAAGTATACCGAATTCCACTAAATCAAGTCCACTAAATCCAACATTATTTGTTTGTTCGTATTCTGCATTGAATTGTCGGTGGGCATGCTAAAAATTTTAACATTGACGTTAAGCTGTTTTACAACAATAGTCAAGAAGTTAGGGGAATATATAACAGTCACTAAGGAGAGAAACACACACAGTCGTTGTCAAGTAATTAGAAAAGTGAGTTTGAGCACAGAGAGTGGTTAAGTTAATTCGTTTGTAACTTACTTATTGTACAAGAATATATATTTCGTTGCATACATCTTTCGTTCGTTAGTTATAATTTCTCTTCGTAGCACGACGATTGTACCAACTTATCAAACAATTACGCCGTATCTACAAAATATCAACACGCGCAACATGAATCATTCGCTGTGTCATGTTTGCACGTACTTTTTCTAATCATTTTATCATCCCAGTTTCTCATTTTGAGGATATAAAGAGAAAGTAACTGTAAAAATGGACAAATTTGAATAACACGTGACGAAACTATTTTGTAATTGTCGAATTGGCATTCGCTTACGTCTGGTTCAAATGAGACTTGCCGGAATTATGATCGACAACAAATTCTAGCGTGCCAGCGGATCGAAGCAGGCTAAGCGCCTACAGTGTCGTTAGAGTAAATTCACCAAGCGCCATTTTGGCGTCAACAGTAGTCAAAGGGTTAAGCGAAGCGAAGGAGGTGAAACGAGATCGACGAAGTTTAATTCTCTCAAGTTCTCGGAGACTTTTCGGAGAGCGATCGTGTATCGATACAATCTGCCTCACGCGAAGGCATAAGTCTCCCGGCGGAAAGTAACGAGCTCGATGGTGGAAAGTTTGACAAATCAATTTGAAACAGTCTCTACAACCTCGGCCAAGAATCCTCTAATTACCTCGCCAGCTGTACGGCGACACCGTATTCAGGCGATCGACTCTACAGGGGGCTGTAGAGTCAGGCGTTTCTCCTTCGAGTTCCTGGCCGCAGAGAGACGGCTTCCTCGACCGAATCGAGTTCTCCCCGAAATTTCCAAGGCTTTCTCGAAACGAACGAAAGTTTCGCCCCGGTGAAAAACAAAACTCTTGTCGTGCCACTCTCGCGAGTGACAGAGCTATTGAGTTTCATCTCTCTCTCTCTCTCTCTCTCTCTCTCTCTCTCTCTGTGTCTTTTTCTAGTTTTACACGCACCGCGCGCGTCAAGAATCCGATCGTGGGTGAATTTGAGTTCGAGGCTGTTACCTGCTCGCGATTTCCGACTTTAATTGACGGCCAGAGGCCGCCGTAGCTATTCCGCCGGCTAATGGTTCGTTATTCGAAGTTCGTTAGCCAGATAATTGTAGTTCCCGCGGAGAATTATAGGGATAGTTAACTATGAAGCTATATTTCGTGTAACTATGCGGTGTATTCGCGCTTTGGTGACGATTTAACAACAGTTTTAACAGCGGAGTTTCGCAGTAACGTCGATATATAAGTGGTTCAGTTCTTTGCTCGTGAGAGAAAGAGAGATCAATTACCCGTTAACCACTTGCGCGGACCATAACGAGTGACCGATACCGCACACAATAATTTGTCGCTTTCTTTTTTTCTTTTGAACTCGTCGGTACGATATCACTGGATAGAAATGATTAAGAAGTAATGAATTTATCATTTACTTTGCCTGGATTACATTTAAATATACTGAAAACTGAGAAAATGTTGCAATTTTGGGACAAAAAAATTGTCGACGTGCGTGACACTCCAGCGCACGAGGTTAATTCCTTGACGTATTAAATACGAATCAAATGAAATACGATACGATCGAAAAATGATGTTTGCCTTTCGTTTTTAAGATTACGTTTTGTACTGCAAAATGTAACAAACACAATATTTGTAAACTTAAAAACAAAGAAAGGAGAAATTAATAAAAAATACAAATATTAACAAGAAACGAAGGAAGAAGAAATTAATGATACAATAGTCCTTTAGGAAACGCAACGTAATATAAAATGTACTTCAACTTCGGGATGTATAATGAATTATGATATTACGCAATAGTGATATTACATGTATAATATACATGTATAAATATTTCAAAAATATGTCGATAATATTACACATTACATATATAAATATTACATAAAAATACGTTTCGAAGTTATCTCGATTAATCTGACATTCTCTTACCATTCTTGCGTACCGCTGCGTTTCATCGTGACGATGAGAAATCAATTTCATAATATTTCTTCCGTCAGAAATGAAAAAAGTATTCGGAAATCCTGAAAGTCTAAAAAAAAAAAAGAAAAAAACTGATCACCTCTCAATTATTGTCCTGAGAGCGTATAAACGAAAAGGAATAGGATTTCCATGGTGGAGCGAGTCGTTGAAATTTTGATCAGCATCGTCGATTTTTCTATCACTGTCAGGCGTCGAGCAGCCTGATCTCCTCTTCTCGAGCGAAACGCGTCTGAGACGGAATAACACAGGAATACCTGCAAGGTGACGTTCATTTTCGTGAAAACTGGAGGAGATGCACACGCTGGTTATTTCAGAGAACTAAACCGCAGAAAACGAGTGGCCTCACTCGAGATTCCGTGGCTCGTGCCTCAGTGGAAGCGCAAGATTAAATATTGCATCTACCGCGGACTCGCTATCATACCAACTGCGCGCCATTACGAAAGTATGAAATACCTTCGGTAGCTCGTTTCACGTGCCGCGAGAGATCTCGAAGATTTCGCAGGAAGATCTCGAAATTTCGAAATTGAGAAATCGACAAAATTTCGTGCCTTCTTTTCAATGTCAACTCTCTACTATAGTATATATTCCGAAATTTCACTAAACTATACTACAGGATGGCCACTGAAAAAACTGAAGGGTTTGAGAAAGTAAAAAATTAAAAGGGAAAAGTCATAAATGGTCATTTGAGGGATGTTGAGATTCTCACACATAATACTGAAAAAAAATCCATTAATTATATTCCCAAATAAAATAATGAAAAAAATTAGAAAAAACATGTGTTTGTAAAAGTTATTTTTGTTAAATAAATATTTATTAACACTGGAACTAACCAAAGCAGTTAAAATGACCAATGTGTTATAATTTTTTACAGTAATTTTGTAGATTCACAATGTTACTTTCTTCAAAAATTCGAGTGGCTTTTGTAAAATATATGAATAAAAGTTCGTGTCCATTATCGTATTATAAATCATTTCCTATTCCTTGTACTCTAACTTGACTCAATTTTTACACTTTAGTTCTAGTGTTAAATGAAATTTTATATCACTCAGTTGATCAGTGACCACCCTGTATAATTCCACAGTGCTGTAAAGACAATTCACATTCCACTGAAAGGATCGAGAGAGAAATCTCGCTGAAATGAAAATCGACGCTGCTCCAGTATTTTCAAGGTTAGAAATATTCCGAAAAATCTCACGTCTTCTCTCTCTCTCTCTCTTAAGATAATACTCGTAAAGCTACTTCCCTCAGCCCGGAGACGACAGAAAGTTGGCGATACGACGGAAGAAAGTTCGCAAACATTAACAGCTGTGTTTCTTTCGTGGGAAATCGGCTTCTCGGAGGCCTGCGTGATTTTTCTAAGAGCAATTTTCACGGGTGGCCGCGTCTCTCCTGCACAAGTGCGGCGAGAGATCGCTCCGCTAATGCTCGGAACCGGGAGAATGAAGTCGCCAAACCGTGAACGGAGCGTGAGAGAGCGTTTAAAAACCTTCGGAGGCTATGGGGTCCTCCGCGACACTCGCTGCTCGCCCCTTCACACGCGAGTAATTTCTCTGGACGGCCAATCGCGGCGAAGAAAGACGAAACTCGTTGTGCCGAGAGGATCGATCGATCGATCGACTGATTTCAAAGATTTCTATCCAATATTTTTATATTTGTATGCTATAATTGTGCTTTTATATTTACTTACTTTTTGCAAATGTGTTCCTATATTTACGTTAACAACACGTTTGCAAATGTAAATAAATGTTTATCCGATCTGTCATCCTGAATTGAATTAAAACTGAAGCATTGACTGAGACAGTTGGTCAAATAATAGATAACGATAGATATTTATATTTTTATCGGGACAACGGGAAGAAAATGGAGAAAATGTTACGACAAGTGTCATAATTGTTGCAAGCATTTGGGAAAGTATTGCAATTTTCAGTAAAAATCTTCTTGTTAATTTATCTGATAATCGCGGATAGGACAAAGGTTTATTAGGTATCGAACGTTAATAGGCGGTATTATACTAATAGCTGCATTAATACCTATATTAATTGGTGGTGATTAACCCGTATAATTTAAACCCGATAGCATTTGCTTGTTAATTAGAGCATTTTTTTTTTTTTCACTGCTGCAATTATCCACGATTTCCTTCGATTTCGCGAAGAAGCGCCAGAATCTCTCGAAGAGAGATCGTTTATTATATTTACACAAATGCGGCGATCTTTTCCAGTTTAATTTCGTCGCCAGTTTCTTCAACTTAACACATGTTATAGTTTTCAGGTTAACGAGGGGAATGTTTGATCGTGAAAAAAAAAAAATCGATTCCTCGAAACACAGTTAATCCGACATTTCGTTAATCGCAATTCTGAAATCTGTGTCAACGCTCGGCAAACGAACGAGTGTTTAAATATCGTTTCGGGCGCCCGTATCAAAATTGTAAATCCTGTTGTGTATAACTAAATCTTGATACACGGTTTAATCCGCAGCGACACACATTATAACGTATGTGAAAGCATTCGATAATCATTTTATCGATATTATTTCGAATATTTGCCGACAACTTTCGCGCACGGAATTCCCGTTTCAATCGAAAACCGACCGCCACTCGGCTTTTTAAATATCGGCGGATATTTCGCCCTCGTGGAACGTGAAAATCGGTGAAAAAAATCGTGTTTGAAAAAAATGATTTCGATCGATAAACGAAAAGTAAAAAAGAAGAAAAAAAAAACAGAAAAAAATAATAAAATTGCGGAGACGGAGTGAGAAAAAAAAAAAAGAAAAAGAAAATTACGGAATCGCGCTGGAAGAATTAAACGTTCAAATATTTAACGTTTCCCCCAACGTTAATGTTGTTCCCCTATCCTCGAACTAATGTAATATCGACAAACGATTCACACGGAACACACGATTTGAGTGAATGTATTTTGTATGAAATCAGTCTCTAGAAAGAGGGGGGGGGGGGGGAGGGGGGTTTTCCATTTTTTTCCTCGGAAATCGTTCGCTCGGAACTCCCGGTTACGTTGCTCCCGGCATTGTGACAATTTTTCCGGCCGTTTCAAAAATACTTGTCATACTCATCTGAATATTAAATGCGAAAGGAACGCGGTTCCTTTACGTTCCACGTATTTCAGGCTCGCGGAGGCAGAATTCAGCGATCCGGTTGTCCCTCTCGCGGAAACATTTCAAAAATGGCTATTCGTTCGAAAATTCATCGATTCACTGAAAAGAAGCGTCATTAAGCGTCCGCGAAATCGAAATTCTTTCGATTTTGCGAATTTCAAACTGACAGTCCGTCTCTCCAATATTTCAAAACTCGCGATCCGTTTCGAAATTCGTCGATTTTCCATTTTAGAAGGAAAAGTTATTGAGAAACGAAGTTTCCTTCATATTTTATACATTTGAAACTGATCATTTCTCGGTGTTTTAAACTCGCTATCCAAGATTTTACCCCATCCTTTGTTCATTGATCTTTCCAACAAGAAAGGAAAGGAAAAAACTTTGCAAAAACTGTCTCTATAAAGTTTGTATAAATTTAAAATTGACAACCCCTCAATTATCTCTAGACTATTTCAAAAACTACCATGTACAATACTTTCATTTAAAATTTACTAATTTTCTATTAAGAGAAAACTGTGTTCAAAAACGAAATTCTTCCAATTTCAGAAATTTGAAATCGATGATCCTTCAGCATGTTCGTGATGTAATATTTCAAAATTCTGTTCTATCTTATCCTCTCACTCTGCCATTGAGAAAAGAAAGAACTCTATGAAAAACGAGATTTGAAATCGGCCTGGAATATTTCAAAAATTGCTATATATTCCAAAATTCCATTCAGAAAGAAACGTGGCCACGAAAAAACACGAAGTTTCTTCAATTTCGCAAATTTGAAATTGATAATCTCTCGGCATCTGATATTTTAAAATTCTACTCCACCTTGTCGAACATTCAAAAAAATAAATAACGAGATTCTTCCGTCAATCAACAGTGTCTCTAGAATATTTCGAAAATCACCATCTATTCCAAAATTCATCGATATTAAGAAAGAAACGTAACCACAAAAAAAAAAAAAAAAAAAAATAAAGAAGAGATTCTTCCGTCAATCAACAGTGTCTCTAGAATATTTCGAAAATCACCATCTATTCCAAAATTCATCGATATTAAGAAAGAAACGTAACCACAAAAAAAAAAAAAAAAAAAAATAAAGAAGAGATTCTTCCGTCAATCAACAGTGTCTCTAGAATATTTCGAAAATCACCATCTATTCCAAAATTCATCGATATTAAGAAANAAAAAAAAAAAAAAAAAAAAAAACACGAAATTCATCCAATTTTGGTACAGATAATCTCTATAAGCGCATTTCAACCGCAATGCAACGCAGTAATTTAAAAATTCTGTTTTTTTCAATCGTTCTGAAAAGAAAAATAAAATGTTCCCATTTCCAAAATAATTCAAAATTAACAGTCGCTCCTGTTACAAAATATCTCGCCCGTCGGATGAATCCATTAATATAACAGAGTGAGCTTCAAAAGAGAAAGAGACACACACACACCATCGAAAACGCGTTGAAAAATCGAACGTGATTTCGCGAGTTTCAGTGTAAAACCGAACGTCGGGTAAGTGCGTGCGTGTATTTTCCTGACAGAGGAGAAATCACACGAGGGAGCAACGAGGCTCGTTCCTGAAACATAGACGACGCGAGTGTCTCCGGATGATCGTAGGATATCAACGGTATCCCGGGTATCGCGCGATCGGATCGTCTGGAAACCAGCCCCTCGCCAAAATACCCGGGGATCAATATTATTTTTATACAGCTGACGTTTGGTGGACTGAAACGATGTCGTTGGCGAGTGAAGCCGGCTTCTTTTTCATTTCGGAATTTCTGTTTCCCCGATAGAAGCATGTACCGAAGGGGGAATCTCGTCGAATTGAAAAGAAAAAGAATCTGAAAAAGCTCGAAGCTGTCTCTTTCGTCCCGCGATTTATATTTACAATCGATTTTCGATGAATTCTTGCATAAGCGACTAAGCCACAGGGGTTGGTAATTGCGAAATTTTGCGAATTTTGCTGCGCATTTGCATCGAGTAATTATTTCCACGAATACAGGATTCAATCCTGAATCCTTTCGTCGACCCGATGTTCGACAAATTTTACAAATTCAAAGATTCAAGAAGCAAACCTCCGAACAAATTCCACACAAGCAACAAAGTGATTATCTTGACGAACAACGTGAAATATTTTGTCAATTGATTAATCCAACTACAACTAGTTGTATCGATACTACCTTCGGCGATTTTCGCTGCGAAAACCAGAAAGTTTCGTCGAGAGCGCACAATTTTCTCTGAGAATCACGCAGTCAGGTCACGTGCTGAAAATCACGTGACGCTATAGTCAGAGTTACCATCTTATTGAAAAATCAGACGCGTCGTCGATCACTGAGTCACCAAAAATCACACGGTGTTAGAGTAACGTTTGCTACAATATCGATTGCAATGTTACAACGTCAACGTTCCGGCGTTGAATGATTAAGCTGCGAGACATTCGCGCGTTCATTCATTATCAAAATAAACAACGTCACAATTACCATTAATTCCCTTCCAGTACGTTCGACTTTCATGCGCCGATTTTTATGTTACTCTCTCGTCGCGGTCTTCTTCTTCCTCTTTTCTTTTTTTTTTTTTTCTTTCGTTTTTCCTTCTCGTCCGTTAGCGGACGCCGCGCTGGGTGCATTCCCGTAGTGAATTTAATAAAGCTGCGGTGTTTATAGTTGAAAATTCCGGGATAATGCGTTCGGGGATATTGGCGGACACAATAGGCGAGGAAGAGGTTGAATTAAGGTTAACGAAGCAATACTTTTCGGTACTGAAATTTTCTAGTGCGTTTAATCTTAGAAAATAATTAATAAATATATTATTCCCCCTCCCGTGGAAATATCTTGGCTTCGTTTCGCGGCAAAAATCCGGACGCGGGAAGAATACTTATTGAATCTGATAACGAAATATTGTTGGGTTGAGAATTGCGAGTTATTAATATTTACAGTTGATTGCTGTGTTCTGCACGTAATGGAGTAAAATTGTATTAAAAATTCCAAGATCAAGTGATACAACCCCGAATTTTTATCGAGTCGATGTTCAATAAATTTTACGAGTCATTCGAATTATTAATGTTGACGTCAACTCTCAAGTGATATTATTGACTTCTAGATTTGTAGAATAATTTACCGGCTCACACTAAAATTTTGATCCTTGTACAAAATTCTACGTGTAATAAAATAAAACTAAATTCCACAATGAAAATTCCAAAATTAAGTGATACAACATTGACACTTCGTCGACTCGATGTTGAATAAATTTTATCTGAAGGTTACAAATTATTAATATTGATAACACCCCTCGGGCGATACTGTCGGCTTGTAGTAATTTATAGATTATTAAAATTTCATACGTCTGTGCAGTAAAATTAAATTGAATTAAAAGTTCCAGAAACCAAGTGATCTGATCTTAGATCTTTCAAAGAGAAATTTCAAACGTCACAGCCGAGCAATGCTGCAGCTTGTAAATTAGCTAATATCATAAATTGGTCAAGTTATCGCGCAAGAGGCGGATTCGGTGATCTAAATCTTTATTACTCCATTCCGTGGGCGTTACTGTTAATCGTGTGATATTTTCGTGTACGAATAAAACGGGCGAAATCTGCGAATTTATCTTTCTTTATGGCCTTAAAGATATTAACCCGTTACTGCTTCGGCGACACAACAAATTTAAAGACCCGAACCATTCGTTTATTACGCCAAGCAAAAATTCCGCTCGCGCTCGTTAACGACCAGGCGCAACTTTTTTTCCCCCGAATTTCCGCTGCAAAAACGCGCCAATTATTCGCCGGAGGAAGGATAAACGAAATAAACTAAAGATCGGACGCAGATTAGCGAATCGTTCGATCGTACAAACGAAACGGAACAAAAAAAAAAAAAAAAAATAAAAAGCGATATTCGCGAGAAATCGTTATCGTTTATTATTAGTTGTTATTAGTATCAGCTTCTACCGATCAATTTCTCGCGAAAAAATACGTTTAATACGTCCGGTAACGCAGAAAATGCGTAATAACGCGTGATACGGAGGCAGATAAAGAATTAATGAAGTAACGAAATCTCGCAAGTTATTTGTAATCCAATAAACGAATAATACGATCAACGATCAACTGAGAATTAATAAATAAATGAACAAGAGAATCCGATCATTTTCAATCCGAATGAGAAGTGAATTGGCAATTAACAATAAAGGCAATAATAAATTAACAACTGATGTCCAAATTCTCGTGATAAGCCGATAATTTGAACCGAGCAAATGATCGACGACGAGGTTGAGAAGCGAATCATGCAATTAGCAACGGAACGATGTTAAATTAATTTTGAAGACGTTTGAAGACGTTTGGAGGCTGGACGCTTAAGTCTGAAGATGTTTAAAGATGTTTAGAGGCTGGACGCTTAAGTTTGAAGACGTTCGAAGATGTTTGGAGGCTGAACGTTTAGGTTTGAAGACGTTTGAAGACGTTTGAAGACGTTTGAGGGAGAAAAATTGTGATTTTACAAAGAACGGTGGAGGAGAAGAAACCTATGAAAATGTGCGCAGGATTTTGCAGAGAGCTTTTGTTCAGTGTTTGAACGGAGGAACGAACGTAACAGGCCAAGAGAGATCGAATGCAAATGAAACTGCTGGGCTCGGGATCGGGATAAGCGGGAAAATGGGACGCCGGCCGGTAAATCAAACGAAACCAATTAGAATCGCGATTATTATTGCCATCACGTGGTCTAATTATGACCAGGTTTGCGTAAGAATGCATCGGATAGGTTAACAAAGGTGCATTGCGGCGACGTGGCGCGTGGCATTATCCGATTCGGCGCGCGGAAACAAATGGAAAGGTCGCGCGCGTAAATTAAACAACCGAGGATCCATCTTGGACCTGGACCAAAACCTTCACGATCAGGCATCGAGCCGGCTAATTTGCGCTTGATTTTCCATCTGATTTGTGGTTCCCGATTCTGCATATAAAATCTTGACCAAGCCTCCTGCTTCGTTTTAAGCGATTCTGTTGATCGCAGATCGTTTAAATATTAATCACAGAAATTGCCAATTTGCTGGAGATAATTATTCGTAATTTTAAAATTTAGTAATTAAAATTTAATTTTAAAATTGTAGAAATTAGTAATTATTAATAATTTAAAAATTTTTAAATTTAGTAATTACTAGTAATTTTAAAATTTTAAAATTTAGTAATTATTAGTAATTTTAGTAATTTTAAGATAACAATAATAGTTAAATAATTAACAATTTGCTGACCTAAGTTGATAAAGAGTCATTCACTGAATTTTCTTCACCAGGATTTATCCAAAATTGTAAAATATTTCTACAAATACTTACTACTTTTTATAATTCACTATTCCTGCTTCAATTCTAAATTTCTTCTCAATTTAATTACAGTTTAATTCGAAAGAAATTTTTTTCTCTTTTTCGACGGCATGCACGATCGGGAAATTTCTCTAAATTAAACACTGCGTCAGCGGGCGAGTTTCTTCGTACGACATAAATTCCTTGAAATTCGCTTCATTCGAGTGGAATCACGTGGCTTTTCCAGTGGCAGTAACTTGATGCAGTGTAGCACACGATGCGGTTCGTTACACCGGGCGTTGCAGATTATTGGAAATAATCGGACAGTGACTGCAACAATCGGATTAGTCTGCACGTCACTGACCATTCTATTACTCTCTATTCGTTACGCTTGTCTCTACAACAACGATTTAAAAAAAAAAGCAGGAAAAAATCCCGGTTTATGAATTTACGAATTTCGTTCTCCACTGAGTGAGTTTCATTGGGATACATCTGGCGTTTGAAGTCGCTTGTCAATTTTTATTGCTTTTCGATATCGAAAGAAATTAAAGGAACAACGGATTTAACTCGGAAACGTTAATCAATACGCGCACTCGGCACGAAAGCCCAAACAAAAACTAAAAAGAGAGAGAGAGATAGTAACATTTTTCGATGAATCATTGTTTACTTTTTAAAATGAATAATTGGGAAATTGTTGAAATGCTTCACTCGACGAATTAAGATTTCGAAATTGTTGCTCTTCAAATTTTCATCTTCACAGTGGCTTCCGAGCTGTTCAAGTAAAAGCTCTGTAGAGTACAGAGAAGATTTTTCTTCAACTTTTAAATCTAAAAACTGTTCCCGTAATAATCTCGACTTTTCCCCTTAATCTTTAATTCTTCCCCTAATTTTAAACGAAAAATACGTAATCTTCAGTAAAGAATATCTACACGCGTTGAATTAATCACTCTGCAATTAGTATTAGCACAAAAGTCCATTTTACGAAAGGGATTGAAACGAAATCAGATGAGAAGAATCCTCCTCAGCGTGTAACGGAATTTCGCGAAACGAAATTCCAAAAGTTGGCCATTTGTGGCGATTAAGTCTCAAAACCGCGTTGCAGATCTGAAGCGTTTCGAATGGATTTATTTCCATTGTAAAGTCGAAACTCGTAAACCGCGGCTCGTTAACACCATGTACACATTTGCAAAATTGAATTCATGAAAACCGATGTAATGGTATTTTACATAATTAATTATATGGGATGTCTGAAACTTTTCTGATCAAACTTTGGCCAGCTGCTCCCGCCGTGGATTTAAAGCAAGAAAACTACGTCGTAACTAACATGTTCAAGTATTCCATTTGTGTAGCAGGGTAGGAAAGTTGTTTGCCAAGAAATTATACTAATTATACTAATTAGTTAATGTATACGTCACGATCTCTGTATGCATCTCCTGCTGTATCTGATTCTTAAATGTAACTCAAAGTGAGATTATTATTATTACAGTGATAACAGCTTCTGTAAAAATTGACCGAGAAATTATACTGTTTAACATCAGTATGCATCGTTTAAACAATTTTCTATACAAAATTAATTTCAACATATTCTACTGCTACTTTGTAGAATGTAAATGAATAACGAATCTTTTCCCTAGTTTCAACTTCAACCATTATGTTTCAATTATGCTATTGTATTTTTAAAATTCAGACATGCTTACTACTACTAAGAAAGTTGATTCACTCGGCGCTTCAAACTTTCTGAAAAATGTAGCGCGAGTAACTGTTAATAATAAACTATTATCAAAAATTGTTACAAAGAAAATTTACTGAAACTTACCAGTGACGAAAATTTGATAATAATGAATTGACTGATCAACATTTCCAAGTACAACAATTTGATAATAATAAATTAACTGATCAACATTTGTAAGTACAACAATTTGATAATAATAAATTAAATGATCAACATTTGTAAGTACAACAATTTGATAATAATAAATTAACTGATCAACATTTCGAAGTACAAAAATTTGATAATAATAAATTAACTGATCAACATTTCCAAGTACAACAATTCGATAATAATAAATTAACTGATCAACATCTCCAAGTAACAATAATTAACTGATTAACATATCTAACGATAAGTAACAATTTGACAATAACGAATTAAATGAGCAACATCTGCAAGTAATTTCGTTAAACATCTCTGGTCATTTATCGAGGCACAAGCGCGTAATCCGAGATGCATCCGGATCTCAAAAAGGATCGGCGAACTCCGGTCCAACCCGAATTTATTTGTCTTGTAAATAACCACGGCCCGCGTGGCCGCAAATCCGTAAATCAATATGGCGTTTAGACCGTGTCGCGAATAGATCGCGCGGATTAACGTAACCGCGACGAATAGTCGACGATCGGCTACGTTAATTTACACGCTCAAGTATACGATTACACGTACGAGCATTGGCTGCACAGACACGCGTGATACAAGCACTTTCCACGGGCCAAAATTTCAGTCAAAGTCTCTCGTTCTCTTTTTGCATGCAGATTATTGTTCGCTGTCGTTCGCCTTTTCATATGCTAAAGCTAACGGCCGCGGATGCGAAGCCGTGTCTTTTGTTACCTGCGAAACTATCCGCTTTAACTATCCGTCTCGTCCATTTATATGCAATTGGCCGCTTGGTTACTTCATCGGACATTGTTTTGAATTCCCTTTCGTTCCCCCGATTACCGGTCACCGATAACGTAATCGAATAACGTCGGACTATGGGTCTCTGGCAATGTAAATAAAAGGAACTCAGTCGGTGAAAAATTGATTTACGTACGAAATATTGTAAGAAGCTTTATTACATATATATAATAAATATTGTATTTAGCTTTATTACATATATATATATAATATGTTTTAATATATATTTTATGTTATATTATATTATATATATTTAATACATTTTAATTGTAATTTATGAGTTATATTTCATATACTTTTATAATTTATAGTATATAAATTATATTTTATATATTAAATATAATAAATATACAGTATAATAAAAGTATATAAAGTATATAAATATAAAAGTATATAAATTATATTTTATATACTAAATATAATAAATATACAGTATAATAAAAGTATATAAATTATATAAATATAAAAGTACATAAATTATATTTTATATACTTTTATTATGCTGTAAGTTATATTTTACACGTTGAGCATAATTTGTGCAATTTTGCACGTTAAAATTTTCCATGAAAATGAAATTTCCATGACAATATAATTGTCATTCCGAAGATTTTTATTTCATTCGTGATGAATGATAGTAAAATGGAGGGAAATTTAGAACGCGAGTGTACGAGTATTTGTAGTGTGATCATAAATTAATAAATATCACGAATAATTCTTTTTAAATTTCCCCGATAACGAGTATCTTGAAGCAAACGGTTAATTTACTAAAGAATGCCTGTCTGAATTTCTTTTTAAATTTGAGAATTTCTCATCAGTCGCCAGTGTAATTTAGCAGCGTTCTCGCGACAAACAGTCAGCGAAGTTCAACATCAAATTGAATGAAACGGAGCGAGAATTGCTTCTCGCAGTTGCAAGAGTTAAAAATATCAATTCCGGGACGCCCACTTTCCAGAATCTCGGAGATTTATTGTTTTATATCCACAGAATGTATCGTCTGGAATCTGTGTGTGTGTGTGTGTGTGTGCACAATATACAATTGAAATAATTTCAAACCACGTCGAGAAAACGCCAGAACGAACAACCGAATTTGATTTTCTAGCTGTTGATTCGGTCTTTTGTTTATACAGCTTTAACATTTCAACGAGAAAGCTCAATTTTGATGTTTATCAGCGAGAATTTCAGCTTATTTTTCGGCGAATGTTTTATTACTTTGGCATAGTTTGCCGGAGACTGTGAAAAAATCAAATAAAAAGGAAAAAAAAGAGGACATTGTTCGTTCAATTTATTTCGTACTAGCGTAGCGGCGTAGTGCTGTTTGTAAATTTGCTCGCAAATTTTTCCCACGAATTCCCCAACGCTCTTTGCCCAAATTTTTAACTCCGCAGTCGGATGCGAGGTGAAATTGTATTCAAAGGAAGAGAAGTTTTGCGCACGACGAGAAATTTCATTCGTAACAGTTGCAAAAATTATGAATTTCCTTTACCGCGTGCAAAGAGAAAAAGGAACAAGTTTAAAAATTAATTGAACTGTAACTATCGAGGATTTAATATTTTATCGTCTATCTTTAAATATTTCGAACTTTGCAAAACTGTTGTTCCTAAAGTCCTGAAAGTAATAGCCTAAAACATACTGCTCGCTTTAATAATTATACATCATCGGACAACTGAATTTATTTACCAGTTGCCGGGAATTCTCGGGAAAACGCTGTCAAAATTCAGCAACCACGCGCAAAGAGTCCAAGCTTCCCCGTAAAATGCAAACTAATTGCTAGACTGCGAACGTCCGCGTAAATTCATATATTTTTATGAAAATGAACAAAGAAACGGCCATTAAATGGAGATTTATTTCAACACGGTGAATATCGTAGCGCGTAGAGTTTGCTTTGAATATTTTGCATATTCCCGCGCCGCTCCCGCACCATTTTCGCATACATATTTCCACGCATTTAAATTCTTCATATACGAGCAAACATTCGCCAGTCCGCTAATTACTACAAATGTACTTTGTCCCCGTATAATAAAAAGCGTTGATCCGCCGGAATTTTTGTTACAATAACATTCTCTCCCTCCCCCCTCCCCTTTCCCTACGTTGATTCCGCTTTCCCTGCGGAATTAAACGTAAATTTCGTCTGTAAATTTCGCGAAATTTCGTTCGACGCAACTCTCGTCGCGTTCTTTCTCTCTCCTTTTTCTTTTTTCTCAACGTGAGTTTAATCCGATTTTCAGTTATTTTGTACAATTAATAACCGGCGTGGATTTCTGGTGGCTGTTGCATCGCGTTATGGCGGGAACAATAACGAGATGCATGAATGAAACTTGAGAAACTCGAGACTGGGTGGCTGAGGTGTACCTCTAATTAGAGAAATCGATATCGACTTTTTTTCGGCGTTTAATTTTCAAGTTTCGTTACCCTGAAACTTTAATGTTACAAACAGTACATTTTGTTATATATTACAAATACGTATATTATCGTATTATATTAATTAATTGGTGTTTATTGAATACAAATATTACTATACTACATTTATTAATAACAAACATTACATTATGTTATATTACAAATAGTATATTTACATCTACCCCAAGTGATCATCCCGTTTTGTTTTGATTTAAAACTGGTGGCCCTACTTTCCCTCCATCGTATCGATCTCTCCACCACATTGAAATTTCCTTGCCATGCATTTCCTTGCCCCACTTCACCTGTTCACTTCCCCCACCAAGCAAGCGGAGAGATCAAGTGCATTGGAGGGGGTAGCGCTAACGAGCAAGAAAGTGGGGGAGCCGCCAGCTAGTCCACTCTGATTTAAACTGAACTTAGAGTAAAAACTTCAATATAATTATAAATAATCTTATCTCGACGAAATTTACAAATTTTCGCGGTAAATTTTTATCAATGTAACTGTCTGCAACGTGTATTAAAAAAAATATATATATATATATAGTTACATATATATATATATATATATATATATATAACTATATATATATATATATATTAAGTTATATATATATATATAATATTATAGTTTTATATATATATATAAAACTACTCGAAATTGTCGAGGAGTTAAATCGAATTAAAAAGAGATTAATTTTGCATTTTCTCTCTCTCTCTCTCTCTCTTTCTGAGTTTTTGTTATGGAGGCATCATCACGCAAAGGATTAAACTGGAAACTAATTTTTTTAACAGCTTGTTCTATCGCTATTTTCGCTCAGACTTCGCTCGTCCTTCTTCACTGACCTATCTTACCGCCCGCGTGACAGACGCCGAGTCAGCGTTCTTGCGCCCCGACTATCACACGCGCACGCATTTCCAGGGAAAATAGCGGCTCACGCCGCCATTCGTTACTTCTTACGTGTATTAATGTTCGTTCCCAACGCTTTTCCACTCTCGTAACAGGCCGCGGCATCAATTTCGAACAAAATGAACTTCTCTTCCCTTTACTCTGATTAATATCACAGTTTGTGCCCTTTTGAAAAATAATTTTCGTTTCTGATTGAACGAAAATTGGTCGAGAAAGAAGTCGTGGAGGCCAACGTTGAAAAATGGGGATTTGTTTCTAACATAATGGGGCAGACGGAAATTTCATCCTTGAAACTGTCAAATGACACAAATCTCCGGATCTTCGGAATCGAGAATTCATTGACGGCGGATGATGTTGAAAGAATGATCTAGAAATTGAAAATCAGCAGTTCAAACGACGAATATGTTCCACGACGACGTATCGAACTGTGCATTGTATTTTTAAAGATCCGACAGCGATCTTGCACCGAGTGAGAAATGTGTGAGTCTTGAAAAGCGACTAGTTTTTACGAGCGCCGTTTCGCTTTTACTGCGTTTGTTAATAACTTTTTTGCGGCTCGATTCAGCTTACGTAATCCTGTGCTTCCTTAGGTTGTAAAGTCTTATGAATACTAAAGTGGCATGCGAGTTACGATCAATAGAGAAAATTAACGTTCCCCTGCTATTGTTATCGCGGTGGCGTGATTTTTAACAGTACACGATGGCTACCTAACTTTAATTCGCCGGAATTTAATAATCTTTCGACGACGTGCCGGCGAAATACTTGAAAAATAATTATAATAATAATTAAAATGTTCATAACGAGTATGTAACGTAAATATAATTATTTAATTATAACTAAAATGTTTATAATGATAATTATAAAATTATAAGTTATTATAATAATAATAATTTATACTTTCGAATAATTATTCTACATTTGATAACAATTATTCTACCTAGACGAGAAAATGATTTCCTCTTAAATCGTTATTTAATCGAAAGAAAGAAATTTCAATCGCGAACAAATCCCCCCCATTATTTTACAAACATTTGCAATATTTTTGAAGCTTCATCTTCAATGAGTGTCGCGGCAATTTCTACTAAATTCCTTTGAACAAAGTTTGTCATACAATAAATTATTGGCAAACTCGTGACGGCTGAACGAGTAATTGAACGGAAATTGCGTTAATTATTGAACGTTGTCGATTTTGTAATTTTATGTTTTGTTAACTTTGTTAAAATTCCATCGTGAAAGCTCGAAAAACTTCCTTCGCGAAATGGAGAAAAGAGGGGAAAAAAGTGTTTATTGGCATTCACTTGCTGGCAAAGTCTTCGTCCATAAAACAAGTTGTAGCGCTCCCAACTTTCTTTTTTACTACGTTCTTTGAAAACAACGTATCGCAGGACGTCGTAAACGATTTAATCCCCTTGAAAATCAACGGGATGCGCATATCGTCGTAGACTAACGAGAGCGTACGGATCAATCGATCAAGACCGTCGAGGCAATATTTCCGAGCGAAAGTGAAGCTCTTCGAAAGAGCAAGAATGTACAGAAAATTCTCGTACATGAAACGTATGAAATAAAGAAATAATTGTTAATTGTTCGATATTATTAACGACGTCCGCGCCTGCGAATTTTTCTAAAAATATAAAATTGTGCAAAAAAATCCGTAACGATATTCAATGAACCGGATCACTGGGGCTATTAAAGTCGATCAAAAAATATTTGCTCGAGCCACGATGCTCGGCATGAAAAATATTGTGCGAGAAATTTTGGAAAATTTCAAAAACTTCTATGTCGCGGTATATCCGTGAAAGTTTGTTCCTCTTTTATTTTCTCTGGATTAATTCACACTCGCGTGAGAAACGCCAGAAACGACCTCAATTTATCGTTAACAACTGATCTCGCTGTGAAAAAATTTTCGCCAGTTTCCAGTCCAATTTGACAAAATCACAATGTTTCGAATGCCTCGAGTTTCGCTCGTTTCTCTTGTCAGAGATTTAGCAGAGAGGAGAATTGCAACGATTTCGATTAGAATCTCGAAATAGAAACGCGAGAAAGCGCATTTACCTCCGATTTTAGGTATCGTCTGCGCGTTTTCGCATTAATTATGAGACTGGCCGGGGGATCCCGAGTGAAAATCGGAAAAGCGAGAAAAAGGGGATCTCGATATTCCGCGCGGTTAATGCTGGAACGCCACGCTCGAAATTCCGCGGCGACTTTAATCCACGGATCCTGCTGAAAATATCGACGCCCCTTCGTCGAAAAACCTTCCCGGCGAATGTGTTCAACTGCCGTTTTATGCGTGTTTGCTCGACACCGATTCGAAAGCCGAACGAAAATCACTGTTTGCGCGATCGTCTCGAAAATTCCCGCGGATTCTTATGAAAATGTCTTTCCCGGTCCTGGATCCGAGACGAATCTTTACTGCAACATAATGCAGAACTTCGAAATCGTATTTATATTAGGATAAATGTGGTGATAGTAAAAATCCGAAACGCAACACAGAGATTTCTCCGTGGAATTTTTTGAATTCAGAGCTGGGCAATTTTATTTTATTTTATTTTTTTTTTTTTTTAATGGAGAATGCTCGTCAAAGTATTTTTTTTTTTAATTTTTTCCTAAATTCAAACAGGTGGAATATAAAAGAGCACAGGGCAATAAAGACAGAGCGGAGCCAGCTTTTATGCAGCTAACGAATCTCTTGAAATTGAAAAATTTCGATTAAAAATTCCAACGAGAGACAGAAACTCGCCCGCGTTCCTATTATTAACCCGCCTAATTCGATATTAAAAATACCGGAATACTCTTCGAAACAAAAAAAAAAAAAAAAAAGGAAAAAGAAATGATTACCGAAAGTAATCGAAGAACTCTCGAAACGAGCTGAACGAACGAACAAATATTTCCATCGCGCGCACGCTAGAACAAACGTGGCCGATTCATCGCGCGGCACATTAACGCTTTCAACGAAAAACAAGCCGCTCTATCGCAATTTCTGCAACGAAAATTTCAAACAACGGAAACCTAGAAATGAAAATGCCCGCGGCAATGAACTTCATTTACCCCTTTCCCCCCGCCCCTCAAAAAAATTGTTAAAACAAATTAAATTTCGTCCATCAATAAACCGGCGTGTCTCTCGGCGATAAACGAATAATTTCTCTCCCTGAAAACGGATCTCACGTTCGAATTTGTTAAACTATTCTCCCCCTCGTCATTCTCTCCATCTCTCTCTCTCCGCTTCGAGGAATATTAGCCTCGATAACGACGCCGAGACGTGACAAAAATACGCGATAGCAGGCGATTAATAATGCAAGTGGCTCGCTGTTGGAAGAGGAATTCTTCCAATTATCGGAAAACTGAAAAGGAGGGAAGGACACTTGATCAAACGGGAAAAGGGACGTTTCTTTGTTTTTCTGCTTGATGAACACGTGAGATTACTGCCTTCTAACCCCCCCCCCTCCCCCCCTCCTGCCGGAGTCGAGCGATTTTATTTGCGATCGAGCGAGATCGGTTTATTCGCCAGAGGCGTTCGCTAGACCTAGCGAATCTATAATGTCCGTATATCAATCGCCCCCTCTCCCTTCCACCGTCTCGCGTGATAATGGCCCCGGCCTTTAAATGGTTCTGAACCTAAGGCTGCGAGTAGTTTATGCAGATAGTAGACGAGATCATTTTTCGACGCGCTTACCCAAACAACGACTCGGACGTGTACTTGAGTTACTCTCACCGATCGCTACAGATGTTCCCCGTCATTTGGCACCCCACCCATGGCGAGCTCGCCTGATCGTCGTCTCGTTTCAATTCGATCTACCCGCGAGTAACGAAACTGAACGCACGGAACATTTGGATCACGCAATTTTTGATCTGACCGGTTTGACGCGAGCGTTTTCGCTATTGCGAGATTGTTAATTTAAATAAAGTAGTATTTGCGACGCCGTGGCAAAATTCAATTGTCTTTGTACCGAAGCAACGACGTTTAAAGGTTATCGTGACAATGCTCTTAATAAAGAAAAAAAAAAAAAAAAAGAGAGAGAAACGAGTTGAATACCAAAGTGCGAAAAATTATTTAAAAAAATTGTAACTGCGTTAAAAAATAGAAATTCTTCCAAACTGTTGAAGATACGACGGTTCTTCATCTTTCAAAAATGACACTTTTTCAAGAACAAAAGATGAAAATATTAGCATATGTATATATATATATATATATATGTTCGTTCTTTCCTCTAATTTCTAAGTTCAAAATACCAGAATTCTGCTTTAAAATTTGTATAAAAAAGGAAAAGAAAAATCGTTTGCACGGACCTGCTACGTCATACTGCAAAGAATTATCGCGAAATATCGGGAATACGAGTTACGAGCTACGAGAAATCCTTGGGCCTTCGAGGAAGGGAAAGAGGGTATAATTTCTCCGGCGATGCGTCGAAGGCTGAAGGCGCGCCGGTTGATTCGCCAGAATCGACGATTTCTCCTCATAAATTTCCCCAAAGTGAAAATTTATTCGGCTCGGTCGCGTTCACGTGACGCTTCCGCGAACAAATCCGTTGGTTATTCGGCGAAAGACTCCGATTCTACGTCGCGGGGATCAGTTTTCCATCGACACGAGCACAAATAACTTCCCGGCGGATCGGCTCTGCGCCTTCGAAAGAAGTTCCCCCTTCCACAGTTCCTTCGTGAACGTTATATTCCATTCGTTCCGTGGAGTTCCTCGTAATGAATTTCTTACACGAACGGACGTAAAAATAGGGGGAGGTTAAGTTGTCAGGTTGGCGAAAAAGTTTTTTCTTTTGTCTGTTGAACGAAAGACTTTATTATATAGCGTATTATCCATTCCGTTCGATTATCTTTTGCCATCTTTCTCAACAAAAGACCGTTCCAAGGACGACTCGAAATTTGGCAAACAAATTCTAACACATTAATAAGTTGTACGTGTATTAGAGGAATTGCAATTCAAGAATTCGTTCTATTAAATTGTACAGTTTAAATAATTAAATTGCATGCTTCAAATAAAACATAATTGTACATTTTAAAGAAAATATTTTTCGAGAGAGAGAGAGCCACCCGCCGGAAATCTTGAAAGCAGTCAGTTCTCTTTGACGTCGAGAATGAAGAGGATGATGTTGCAAAGGTTAAGAAATTACCCGGCACAAAGATGTTCTTTATTTCCCCCCGTAGCTCTTTTCTTCTCTGGCAGAAGAACGAACAAACACTTTGTACTCTGTCTCGATGACGCTTATTATACTTGCCCCACGTTCTCCTGTTTTACGTGGAAATTGCGAGAACCGATAACTGGCAATGACGCCGTTTCATTCTCTCGTTTCGCTTCGTTTCGTTCTCCAAAACTGCCGCAGATGAGAAAGGAAAAGTCAGAAACGTGGCCATGTAAGGCTGCCGCGGTCGAGTGTCCACGGAGATTGGCTAAATTGAGCGAAAGAGGTAGAGAGATAAAGGAGAAGGGCGGGAGAAACGTTCAAAGAGTTCAAGGAGTACACTGTGCGGTGGCGAATGGGCGCGCGAGACGATCCTCGGAGAGTTGTTGAAGAATCTTTGCAAAGTATTTCCGGCGAGGGAATTTTATCGCGAATTATTTACAGTTCATGGCGCAACTATGCCTGCCATTTAAAATGTCCAATAAATATTCCTTTTATTGCCATTATTAGATAGAACATTGTTGCGTGAGTGTTACCACTCAATAGTAATCCCAGAAGTAATAGTTGTTTTATGAGACTCGATAAAATACGTAACAGGTTTTCATCAATTTGTCTACATGTGAAATTTCAAATAGATAACATTCACGCATATGTAAGTTGTATAATATAATATAAGTAATATAATATATAATATAATATAGGTTATATATTATATTATATAATATAATATATAATATAACAATATGTTTCGTGATAAATTGTGTTTAAATATAGCTTATTAATACCAGAACTACCGAAACGACAATCGATAGAATATGTCAAAATTTGTCAAAAATTGATATTGACCTCTGTGACTGTGACGGATCCATGTATTTTAAAATTCACAGGTGACTAACTGGCGGCCGTTGCCCCCACTTTCCTGATCGCTGGTGCTATCACCCCTCCCCACTACGCTGGAACTAATTTTCATGGTGGGGGAATCGACCGAGTGGGCAGCTCGTCTGGCCGCCTCTGAATTTAAATGATAATTACTTACACCATCAGAGACTAGCAGTTCTAGCGTTAACTGGTCGACTGTTGAAATTAAAAAAAAACAATCAACGAAGAGATTGACGAGACTGTGTAATGGCTGTGTACGAAGAACAAGCGCATTTGCTTCTCCTAAACGTGTAACGTATCCCGCATAATAGCGTCGCGATTCCCAAGAACTGCATCCGGCCATCGGCTGTGCCATTTCGCAGGCGCGTGCCGCAATAACCACCGATTTCGCGGAGCGTAACGCGCGCGAAACCGCCATTAACCGTATCAAAATCGCGATGGGGGGGGGGGGGGCGAAATCGTTAACGATAAAGCTCGATAACAGGCGGCCGTTTGCAATTAAACGACTTTATTCGCGGTTCGGCGTGGCAACGCCACGTAAATCGTCCGATGCGCGGCTGAAACATCGCGACGCGCCCTGACGAAATAAACATCTGCACGGTCTCGCCTGCGAATTTATCACAGCTCGGCGCAACCCTTATTTGTCACCGAGAGCCCAGTCTCTCTCTCTCTCTCGCTCGCTCTCCCTTTCTGGTAATCGTGTCTCGCGATCATAAATTTTAATTTCTCCGGCGAGGGAAAAGGGAGCAGCAGACACGGTGAGACGAGATATGGCGGTTAGAGGTGGGATCGAGTGTCTCGCAAGTCGTCGCAGTGTTTCCTGAGTGCTAACACTCGATCTGTAAGACGATTAATAAGGAATACTGAGAAGCAATTAATAAGGAAATTGTTGCGGTTGAATAAGCTGTCCGATGCTTATGGGAAATTCCACTTTCAGAGGTAAGTAGAAAGTAGAAAGTTGCTATTAATCGGAGGACTATTGTACACGCGTGAGAATTGAGAAGGAGGGAACGTGCAGTTGCTCACGAAACATTGAAACGTTTGTAGGAATTTTTCACGAACATAAACACATTATACGAAACATTTTGACATTTTATTAATATTGCAATGTGAAACGCAGCTGCATCAGTCAGGCTTGAAACAAATTTAGAAATATGATGTACGCACATTTGATACAAGTACACATTTCGCAAAAGTATTTAAATAGCTACGATCCGTCATATGAATAAATTGCAGCATTTGATAGGGCCATTTTTATCAGAGTTTGTTCATACTGCACACCGAGTTTTTATTAAATTTTAATACAGTAAATATCTTGTAACTTTTATAAATATTTTCTGGTTAGTTTCAAATTCCATCGATTGCAACCGTGTCTCGGTATAGTTAATGAAAATTCAGAATGTTTTACATGCTACGAGTGTTTGAATACTTTCATGACCTACTATTTGAATATATATGTTCGAACAAAAAAGTAATAAAACATAAAGTCGAACCTCTGTATACATTTCCTGGTTAATTTTAAATTTCATCGATTGAATCGTATTTAAATGTAATGTTAATAAAATTTTAAAATTTTTAAATGTTTTATATACAACACCATGAGTCTAGTATCATGTATAATATATATATATATATATTTTTTTTTTGTTTCGTTTTCAATTTCATCAATATAACCGTATCTGGACACAGTGTTAATAAAATTTTAAAATATAATTCACGAGCCACCATTCGAATAAAAAATATTCAAACTAAAAAAAAATTGATAAAACACAAAATCGAACCTCCGTATATTTAATAAATTTTAATTTTAAATTTCATCGATAGAGTCAATCCACTGTCTGAATGACGCAGTGTTAATTAAAATGTTAGTGAAATGTCGAAACGTTCTACGTATAATACCAGTGTTTCGAATAGTTTCGCCAAAGCAGTGTACATTGGAACGGCAGAGAGAAGATAATAAAACGTACATACGTGTAAAAGACGAAGGGAAGATCGAGTTGCAATGGAACGGAGTGTCTACCTCGATGGGAGCTGTCGGTTTCCGGTTAAATCGTTGCCACATCGATCTCGAAGAACCATTATTCTCGCGCGATTACCGCGAATTTCGCAATTGATTTGCAGCCTCCTGTGCTGCGTTGCAACAATGCTAACGCAGACCGTTGTGCGGCGTGGGTGACGGATCAGAAAGGGGCGCAGGGTGAAACCAATTAAGCCGTCAGTGCGTTAACGCGTGTCATTCAGTCCCATATTGTAACCAAGTGTGACCAGTCGTGACAATGAGACTTAATTGCATGAACAACGTCAAGCGTGAGTCTAATAATCACTCGTCGTTGCCTCGACGTTGCACGTCGCCCGGCTTTTTCCACCAACTTCGTCGAGATGCGCTCGTGAGGAAAAAAAATAGCGTGAATCGAAAAAAATCGACGTAGAGACATTGAAATCATCGGGATTTCTTACTTATGGGGGTTTGTATATTTTTCAGACTGCAAATATTTGAAAAATCATCAGAATATAATTTCCTACTTATGGAAGTTTGTATATTTTTCAGATTGCAAATATTTGAAAAATCATCGACGATATAATTAAATCTTACTTATGGGGGATTGTATATTTTTCAGATTGAAAATATTTGAAAAATCATCACAATATAATTTCCTACTTATGGGGGTTTGTATATTTTTCAGATTGCAAATATTTGAAAAATCATCAGAATATAATTTCCTACTTATGGAAGTTTGTATATTTTTCAGATTGCAAATATTTGAAAAATCATCGACGATATAATTAAATCTTACTTATGGGGGATTGTATATTTTTCAGATTGAAAATATTTGAAAAATCATCACAATATAATTTCCTACTTATGGGGGTTTGTATATTTTACAGATTGCAAATATTTGAAAAATCATCACAATATAATTTCCTACTTATGGGGAGTTTGTATATTTTTCAGATTGAAAATATTTGAAAAATCATCACAATATAATTTCCTACTTATGGGGGATTGTATATTTTTCAAATTGCAAATATTTGAAAAATCATCACAATATAATTTCCTACTTATGGAAGTTTGTATATTTTCAGATTGCAAATATTTGAAAAATCATCGACGATATAATTAAATCTTACTTATGGGGGATTGTATATTTTTCAAATTGCAAATATTTGAAAAATCATC
>NW_025109806.1:88102-95031 GCF_011392965.1 Frieseomelitta varia
ATTTGAAAAATCATCACAATATAATTTCCTACTTATGGGGGATTGTATATTTTTCAAATTGCAAATATTTGAAAAATCATCGAACACAATATAATTAACAAAATGCAACGTTGAGGATTGATTTAATAGAAACCAAGACGCCAGCAGTGAGCGACATGGCGTTAAATTTTACAAATTTGTCCCTTTTCGGTCCACCTCGGAATTTCGTACCAAAATTTGTGCCAGACTGCTCTGAATTTTTCTCGTTTAAAAACTTTTCTCGAAACGAACATCAGAGCGTTAATATAGAATATAAAATCGTTCGATTCATCTTCTTCTAATTTTCAAAAAATTTTCGTTCACTCCGAGTTGCTTAATAATCCGTGTCGTTTACGATTATTCGCGAGGGAGATCGAATACTTACGAACGGGAGTGTACCTGACAATTTTTTCTCATTTTCCAAATTCCAATCAGAATACCGAGTTTCGATTATACCTGTTCGATGGCGAAGCGATTTTTAACAAATTCATTTCGATAGAATGGAAGCACTCCATTTTGTTCGTTTCTCCCTCTCTCTCCCTCTCTCTCTCTCTCTCGTTCCCAGGTAGTGATTTTTTTTCGAGGGAAAATTTCCTTTTTTTACGTAATGAATTAAATTCCTCGCTAAAATAGAGTTTATCGGGGAAAACTTCAAAGCGCGAAGAATCGAGCTTTTCTCGCAACTTTCCACCCAGGCAAAATTCTAAGGAATATTAAGTATCACACTATGGAACGTTTACTCCAATATCAGGACGCTCGACGTTTTCGAAAATGAAAATTTAAGACCCAAAAGACCAAGCCGAAATCTATCGTTGACTTTTCTCCTGAATTTCTTTCTTTTTCTTTTTTTCTTTTAATATCCTCGAAAACTTTGATTCCAGCAAAAGGACGAAGAGACAAAAGTCACAGCTCGTAGCTTTGTGTATCGCGTGATTAGTCAAACTTTCTCCTCCCACCATCGTCTTTAATTGGAGTTTTAATTAGCGTCGGTGTAAGTTCTGCGCGAGCAGGAAAAAGGGCGAAACGTGCACGGCGCGATCGTAAATAAGACCGCAGACACAGTCGGCATTATGGCCAGTGTTGTCGCCGAACAATAATTTTAAATTAAACATAACGCGACGAGGGGAGGAGGAGGGGGGGGGGGAGAAGAAAGAAAGAAGTGGAATTTAATTCAATCTCCCCCGTGAGAGTCTCGCGAGTTCGAGAGACCCATTTAAAAAAAAAAAAAAAAGGGGGGAGGGGAAAGAAACTGATCCGCTCTACCTCGCTTTTATTTATGCCTCGCGTTATCAGATTTCGTTAACTGCGCGATTTACGACCCGAGCTCGCGTGCACGTACGGGGAGGATATTTCACCTTCGGATGAAAGAATTAGCCAGTTTGTCTGGAGTGTAAAAGTATAGCCGCCACAGGTGTTAATTCTGAAGAATCGCGATTCGCGTTGGACGATGGACACGTGTCAGAGATCGATCGATTTCTCTGAAACGCTCAACGCACGCGTTAAAGCGAACCCGCAATGGACTTTTCAGTGTAAAAAAAAAAAAAACCACGCGTACGGGATTTTAGATCGCGAATTAGAAAGGAGCCAATTAACCCAGATTCCTGAGTTTGACTTCATCAAAGACGGAGGAAGCTTGCGAATTTCCAAGGTGAAACTCCCGGCTGAAAAGTATCAATGGGAAGGGAAAGGGGATTTTCTTGCCGAGTTTATCGTTGCAATTTAGCTGCGTCAGCTAAAGTCGTTTCAGGGATTGCTAATGGCCAGAAATGCGAGAAACGTGAAAGTTCAGAATCGAGATGTAAACCGCGTTTCTTAGAAAGATTACGTAGAAAGACACAACAAGTATCACGTTACTTTTCGAAAAAGTCACGACGTAAAAATTCGAGGTATCGAGAGTCGAAAAGAAATTTGCATCTGCATTCCTTATTTATTTATTTATCTATACTAAACGTGTAACATTTCCTGAAATACAAACGAAACAAAAATGAAAAGTTCTATACATCTCGAGCAATCTTCTCGGAATCTTTCGATTCAAATGTCGAAATTTCTTCTCGTAAAAGTAAACTTAATTAGAATTCTAGAACGCTATACTTGAATCTGAGGCTTGGAACTGATGTTTGCAATAAATTCGATCTACGTGACAAACGAAAATACAAAGTTTACGTTAGGTTACGTAAGAATCAGATGAACGAACCGATCAGTTTCAGCGAGACTGTGAATACACACACATACGCAGAGTAGTGAATCAAAACACGACGCGGAGAGGAAATTAATTAATCAATGAAAATTACATTTCGCAGTCTTTCGGTCGATGAAAACGTGACAAGAAAGTTCCGGTAAAATATTCCGTGTCATTAGAGACGGTTAGTGATACTCTTCCTCGAGTGATTTCAGAGTAAAGTTCAGATTGTCCAACACCTTTTCGACGAAATTCAACCCAGTGAACTCGAGAGATCTATAGTTGTCGTGCATAAAGTTTCTCAACCCAGAAATTAAATACTGGCCAGTGGGTCACTTGCCAAAGTCGTGAAATTCGCAAATATTTCGCGAAATCATCTTGTATTCGCAAAGAACGTACTCGCGCAAGGTGCTACGTACGCGGTACAAGACGAGAGACAGTCTTTCCACTAATTTCAGCTGCAGTTGGCAGCCGTAATTACGACTCGAAATGAAAATTTGAAAGCTGCGCGTTCAGCATTAAAATTTCAAACGAAAACGGGGGGAGGAGAGAATTCTTATCCTTGGCAACGAGCGATCAAAGTTGCACAAACCACCAAGTTATACAGCTGAATCGAATCAACCGCGAATTTTCTCCGGGTTTTCTGTTCTGTCGAGTGATATTTTTTAAATAAATTTTAACTCTCGCGGCAATGTTTTCACAGCCCCCTACTCGAATGAAAATACCCTTACGACCCGTTGTCGTTCCTTTTACTTTCGTTTCTTCCTCTCGTCGTATTTCTCGTTCAATTAATTCCATCGCATTCAATTATCGTTCAATTATCGTTGGTAGCTGCTCCACGGGATCTCGCGTTTGTTCAACAAGCGTGAAAGTCGGTTTCGTTCAAGCATGACACTGGTTTCTCTTCCTCGTATTTTCACCTGTCGGAAGTCCCCCCCCTCTTCTTCGTCTATTGTGCCCTGAAATTTCTTTCCTGGTGTCCTTGCACCGTCTTTTCCTTTTTTTGTTTCTCTTTCTTCCTCTTCTTTTTTTCTTTCTCTCCACTTTTTGTCTTCAGAATCCCCCTTTTGTGCTGTTTCTTATTGTCGGAATCCTTTCCCTGGGTGTAGCCGCGCTACTTTTTTTTTTTTTTTTCTTTCTTTTCCTACCCTTGCAATCCCTTCTTAAGGGTACACTCTCTTTACCCTTGCAGCTTCTTTTGTCAATGTTCTTGCAATGCTACTCTTTCTCGTCGTCCCTGCGCCGTTTTCTTTATCGCTTGGAACCTTCACTGGAAATCATTGCCTGTCTCGCAATTTCTTCTCCACTTTTTCCTTGGTTCTTTTTTTTTTTTTTTTTTCTTTAGACGCTAAAAGAATTTGGGGCAGATTTTGCGAAATTGGGACACTGATCGAGACTTACACGTCTAGATGTTCAAATATTTTTGAAGAATTCCAACATTTCAAATCTTGCATATTTCCGATATTTTCGGAAAATTTTCAAGCTTCAAGAGTGTAACAGGTTTGCAACAGTTTATTAATAAATTATAATTGTACAGTAAATTATACAATTTATTCAAAAATACTGCAATTATTGCAGTACCTGTTCGACAGCTCGCGCAGAGTTCAATTGACTTTCGTCTTCACTTCCGAGCGTCATTTGTAGCACCCTTACTCTTAGTAATCCTACAGTTCCTCGTTCAAGAAGGACCAATTTGTCTCTCTTTCTTCCTCAACGTGAATTTGACGCACCGACTTTCTTACACGGGCCCGTTGTTAATTGAAAAATTCACCAAGAATATTTAACAAATGCCTCGAACAAATGTTTTATTCACGCTTCGCACTACGTCTCTCTTTAATTTCCATTCGAATCGTTCGCGATTCAACTAAACGGTAACAAAAACGAGAAGAACAAGTTCCGAAGAAATGGTATCGCCACTCGATTATCCTCGATTGTCTGCGTATAAATGGCAGGTGCGAGATGATTAATTGATTTCTTGTCCATGTGCGCACGTGTGTAGAACGTGGGAAGAGGGGCGGGGGTTGTTCCGAGGAATGGAGCGCCGCGACGAGCGTGGAAAGTTGAACGATTTGCGGTGGTGGAAAACATTGTTAATTCACCCCGAATCGAGCAACCGGGGTAATTTCGTGTCGGTACCGGCTCGTCAGATTGCATAATTGATCGCGATGTTATGCTCGGCTAACCAATATTCATTTATAGCGGAATCATGCTGTAATGCCTGCCCATTCGACGCGCCGTCTCGTAAATAAATTACTCGCATATATATATATAAATTATATATATATATATATATACACGCACGAACGAAATTCTATACCATCGCCTCATTACTAGTTCGCCCCTGCGATCGATTAACTCGTGCGCGGAATTTCTCAAGATCCCCCAACAGACGCGAAAAAAATGGAATAATAGAGATGGCAGGCTGAGTTACGGCCGACGAGCGAAACTGGAACACGTGGGGATTTTAAGATAAATTGCATCGTGGAACACAGAAATATAATACATGGCGTTTTGGCTTTTTTTTTTTTTTTTTTTGACCAACGTGGAAAAATCTTTGGAAAAAAAAANAAAAAAAAAAAAAACAAAGCTCAGAGCCTGCCAAGGTAGGAAGCTTCATTCTTTGAAACGAGATCAAATCGATTGTTGTCCGATTGAAGTCGCAGTAGTTTAAAATTATATTAATTAAATTATATCGACGAGTTTCTTGTCATTAAACGTGTTCAGTGATGCTCCTCACTGTAGCTGAAAGGTTGGGCTAATTCTCGAGACCAATTTAATTCGTCCAGACGTCCTTCTTTTCCTCTCAATTAAGGCGTTAAAATGAAAATATTAAAAAAGTAGTAAAAACGACGACAATCGTTGAATTTAAATTTGCATCTGACAGCGATAATTATCGAACGGCGGCCGTACAATTGCAATTTTAATCAGAGGAAAGACAAGAATGAATTTTGCCCCATTAATTAAACGTGGCAACATTCTTCTGTCGGCGATTAATTAATATACAAACGAAACAAACGAACCGAGTTCGCATTGGCGGAGGAGGGAACAGCGTGCAGAGTCCACGTGAAAACGTATTTCAATTTCTCTTGCTTCGAAAACACAGATGAAAAGCGAACGAAATAAAAGAAACGAAACGAAAAGCGTAGAAAGAGAAGGGAGAGGAAACAGATGCAACCGCATTATTCGCATTTTATCGCGAGGCGGAAATCGGAACGTCGCGAGCGAACGCTTCGAAAATTACTCGTTCGTGCAAAAACAATACGTCTCGCTCGCAGTTCGTTGTTTGCCGAATAAAGTCCGCTCGAATAAGAAACGGGGTATTAACGGAAGCCGCGTTGATATTTGCGAATATAAATTCCTCGTGTTTCTTTTCACTGCGGATCCCTTCTTTTTACTTTGCTTTATTAATATTATCAAACATTTTTCGGCCAGGCATTTACCAAGGAAATTACTCCGTACCATCACTGTCGTTTACATTGCAATTACCCCCAACACTGTCAAACACTCGATGCAAAAATTTCTGCCAAATAAATTCGCTAATATTGCCGCGCGAGGTGCGAGAGAAAATGTACGAAACAGAATTTTTATATAAACGCGTATCTGTCGTTCGGACAGTTTAATAATTTCTAGACAGAGATGAGTTCTTTCTATTGTTTTTCAAACTTTCTTTCTTTTTCTTTTTTTCAAACGAACAGCTGTATTTTTGTTTTACAAATTAACTTCAATGTGATGATCGAAACTAATATACAAGGCTGTATGAAACGCAATAACGTTTAAACTCGGTGACGCTTGAAAAAACGAGGAAGAAAATTTCCTCTCTTCCTCTTGCAAATTCCAGTTAAAATTGCAATACGAAAATTAATAAAATACTATTTTTCGTCGCGTTTCGGCGTTTGTTCAAGCAATTTCAGCCAGTTTCCAGCAAGTTTCGCAAGGACGCGCACGTATTCCCGTTGTAGTTTAATAAAACGTCCGGGCGAGCTTGTAAAATAGGAATTGTTTCGATAAATTCTCTGTCCATTGGTATTCTACTTGAAAATATTAATCTCTACGAGAGTACTCGTGAAGCTATTCTGCTTAGATTCGAGTACTATTGATAATACTTGAAAAAATATTCGAATCTGACTGAAAATTTGAACAAACTCGCGAGCTACTCGATCCCATCTCTATCTGGTATTGTATTTGAATAATGTCATTTCCGCAAATATTCGTAAAATTATCCTGCTCAGATTCAAGTATACCTGCAAATACTTACGAAGAATTTGAATTCAACAATTAAAAATTCGAATCAATTTGTGAAATATTCGATCCACTGAAAATACTTACGAAGAATTTGAATTCAACAATTAAAAATTCGAATCAGTTTGTGAAATATTCGATCCCATCTCTATCTAGTATTACATTTACAAAGAAATACTCGTAAAACTACCATGGTTAAATTCGAGTATATTTGCGAGTATCATTGAAAATGTTTATAAAGAAGACGAATCTGATAATTAAAAATTTGAACGAACTCGTGAGCTACTCGATCCTATCTTTATCTAGTATTCTATTTGGACCAGTATCCTATCTGAAAACAAATGTAAAACTTGCAAACATCATTGGAAAAATACTCACAGAAGATTCGAATCTAACAACTAAAAAGAAATTCGAACCAACCTACGAGCTACTCGATCCCATCTCTATCGTGTTATATTTGAAGATATTATTTCCACAAATATTCACGAAACTA
>NW_025109806.1:95075-104284 GCF_011392965.1 Frieseomelitta varia
AGGATTCGAGTCCCATAACTAGAAAAAAATTTGAACCAACCTACGAGCTACTCGATCCCATCTCTATCGTGTTATATTTGAACATATTATTTCCACAAATATTCACGAAACTATTCTGTTTGAATTCAAGTAGAATACTCGCAGAGGATTCGATTCAGACAACTAAAGAGAAATTTGAACCAACTTGCGAGCTGCTCGAGCCCGTCTCTAATACAAACATCCCCTCCCAACCCCTTTTACTCTACATTAACCAGTATCCCCTTCGCTCATCCCCTTCGTTTTCGTTCACAATACCACATAATCTAGTGGCCTTCTATCCTTTGGCCCCCGTCGCTCAAATATCCCGCGCAAGGTAACGATCGGAACCGATATCGGCCCCCGGTACACCCGACCGGAAACCATTAAATCGCCGATGTCTCGAGCGTCATCGGCAGCCCGTACCCAGCCTGACAACCCCGATGAAAATGCTAATTAACTGGCGCGGATTTGGCAAACAATAACGGTGTCAGCGCGGCCGGACAAAACCAAAACAAGGCACACGCCACGATCCCCCGGAGGCGCGGAGCGGAGGCTCTCCGCTTCTCAGAGAGCATCCTTTGGACATTATGCACACGTCACTGCGACTATGGTCGGTGCTTGGTCACCGACGACAGAGACCCGGCCGCAGAACGGTCTGTCGTCCAACCTTGCTGGCTGCTCGTACATTTTAGCTGTTAAGCTCGGTGGAGCCGCAGCTACGTACGAGCAGAATTACGAGACTCGGGACTCGGGATCGATCGGTATACCGATATTTTAATATCGTTCTGGTTGGGATATTTTCACGGCGAGATTAACGCTTAAACGAAGGTGGACGAACTCGCAGAAATTTTAGATCTTTTGACACTTTGAGTTTACTTTTTCCTCTTTGCAATTTTTAAGATAATTTTTTTGTTCTGCTTACCGAGAAAATTATTAACAATTCGATCTGTCGAATTCCCTCTTTGTTTTTGATAATTTCCGCTGAGAAATCCGCGGAAGTTTAGGACAGAAAATGATTAAGAAGTCGATATTTTTATTTTATTCTGTGAGAATGACAGACGAACGCGCAGAAAGTTGCGACGACGACGACGATCAGGTCTCTCGAGAAATTGGGAACAGTTCCTCTCTTCTTTTGTAATCTAGTAATTTTTGTTTCGATTATCAAGGAAGAAAAGTAACAAAACAAAAATCATGTTTCTAGGAAAGGTAAACGTTGAAAAATCCCAGAAGTTTATAACAGTCGGCAATCAGAAATCGAATTAGAATAATGATAATTCAGGGAAACGTGAACATTTCTCAAAGACGAAAGATAGCAAAAATTGGGGAGGATCGATTGGTCCGGAAAGGATTTTCGTCGTGTCTCGGTTAGGTGGATGGAGCTATTTCGTGGTCAGCGAAGCATGCAGATGCAAGGGTACGTCGGTAGATTTTTCGGGAGGGTTCCATTGAACTTTGAATAGAGTGAGATTTTGAAAGCTACTGCGAGATCCAGGGCAGGATCCTGGTTCATTGGGCACCCTTTTCTACAGGAATTTCGTTAGAACGTCTCACGTTCTTTTTTTTTTTCTTTCAAATGAAATTAATTTCCACTGTTACTTGCCTCGTTGTTTACTTCTGTTAAATTCACATCCACGTTTACACACACTCTCTCTCTCTCTCTCTCGCGCGCGCGAAACGTCGGGAACAGTAACAGAGAATCATCAATAGTTTGAAAGAAATACCAATTAAAGTTCCTGCCGCCGATGAAATTAATTCTCGGTTCTTCTAAATCCATTTTCCCTATCAATCGTCGCCTTTCATTATCTCGTTGCCAACTCGATTCTCCCCCCGCTTCCGGCACCGACTTCATTCGGTTACCTTCGGGACGGAAGAAAGAAAAAAAAAAAAAAAAAAACAGAGAATTCTCTCTCGCTCTCGTCCTCTCCCCGATAACGTTTCAGACTTTTAGACAATGAAAAATTTTTATCGTCTCATTATTCTCACGCTATTAATTACGGAAATTCCATCCCTCTTCCATTAAAGTTCTCAGCCGCCCGATATCCGGCCGCAGTTCATATCGATTCGACCCACTACGCTGGTTCTGGGCCAGCAGCTTCCCTTTAAGACACCGCCGATACAAGAAAACCAAACCGCCGAATCACGTGAGTCGTTCGAAAGCACGTAAAACTATAATATTTTCGACCGTGCAGTTTCTTCAGTCGGAACTACGTTTCGACTGAACGATTGAAAATTGCTTTGAAGGTTAGTCGCCGCGCAACGACAAATGAGCGTATCTTTCAATAATTTTTCTTTTTCTTTACTTTTTGGCAAAATTTTTCATTCTTTGAATATTTTTACTGTGAAAATTGACGCGAAAATTTTCGATACCTAGTACTTTATTTTCAACTATTGGACATTTATTCGTTCAGCATATTTATAATAAGTTTAGCTAAAAGACGGTTTTCGTTGTTTTAGATTTATCAATTTAATTTCGACAATTCATGCATATAGAGAGCATCTTAGACACTGGAGCTTGAGAGTTTTGACTGCCCACGCGAGGGTTTGCACCTTTTTGCACTCGTTTGGACTTCAGACGGACATTTGTGCAACGTCAACGAAAAGAGAGAGATATCTCCCCGAAGATCAAGCATCTGGCGGTTGTTCTCGTTTTTAAAGACCTTCCCAGGAGATTACGACGCTGTAAATTAATTGCGAAGAATCCTGGTTTCAGATGGTGGAACGGAGAGAAAATGGACGCCGCGAGAAGTGCTTGCACGAGCAATCAACGGGCCATAGTTGATGATTTCGAAGATCGCCGTTGAGAAATTTCGCGAACAGTGCCTGACAATTTCTTGATTTCCTTGCTTCTTGGCTCGCAACGATGTGAATATAAATATATCGTGAAATGTGAGACAAATTGTCATATGAAAAATTATTTATTCATAAATTTAATTAATCGTATGACAAAGAGATTTCATTTCCCTGTAATGATTGAAAAATACACTGTCTGCGACTCGAGCTATAAGATAACGTTGGAATTTTTATTCAAACTAGCAGTATAAAAATTTTAATCGTTAAATTTCATCTGTAACGATTAAAAAATATATTCTTCTTGTAATAACTTTCGAAGTTTTACGGTGGAGAAAGAACTGCACATTTAGGTTTCATAAAATTTGACAGACTGGGAAAAAAGGATTATTGTTCATCAATCTCCGGACAATTTTTCAGATCCATTCTTTTTTAATCTTCCTTTTTTTTTTTTTTTTTTTTTTTGGCCGAAAGGATTTCCAGAAAGAAAGCACGCGTTCAATTTATTTAGTATTATTAATAGAGTGCTCAGTGAAAATTTGGTTAAAAGTGCTCGAGTGGTTTGGGAGAAAATGGGTCGTGTGGCATAAAAATGGAGCTCGGTTGTGGATTACCTCGGAGTAAAGTTTCAAAAAGGACGTACGCAATAAAATTTCAACATATTTCCGCCCTTATAATGTGTATAATAAAACCTTAATAATTTTTCATAAAAAGAGCACACTTTCCCGCAATTTGAACGCAAAGTATGAAAATTCCCGACATTACGCGTATTTCAAATTTCGGTAACGCCGACGTTCCCGAGTATTTTGAAATTCCTCGTAATCATTCTCTCCGATCTATCTCGAGCTAAAGAAGAAAAGCTCACAGATTTCGAAACAAACAAACAAACAAACAAAAAAAAAAATCTTGAGAAAGATCTCCAATACGAATAAAATATGAGAAGAAAAATTGTTCCATAGGACAACCATCGAGAAAACTAACAAGCTCACTTCGCGCCATGGAAAAACGACTTGCAAAATGCACGAACTCGCGCGAAATCGACACGAAAAGACGACAAGCCGATAAAATGAGACGAAGCAAGACCAGACAGATTTTTTCCCAATCTAAATATAAATCCTCAATAACTTATCGCGGGTGACAAACGTCGGCTGTTAACTCAACTAAAACACGCTCTATCGAGGGGCAACGAACTCGAGCAGGCAGCCACCCTCGAGGCCGACAAATCTCTCCGCGTCTCGCGGCCTGCACGCGTAAAGTTTCGGGACGCGCGTTTTTGCGGATTTGCCAAAATTGATTTCGCCATCCAGAGTCCATGTTTTGCGGGTTCGAGCGAAGGCCTGAAGAAGGGCGATTTATTTCGCGCCAAGACTTTTTCCAAGCCGCGAGAACCACCCCTTCGAAGTTAATATGTATCTGTATCGAGCGTACTTCGAATTCGAAATCCGAAATGTTGAATTTAATCAGGATTTCGACTCGGGACAGTGAGAATTTCGGATTTTTATATGTTGGATTTATAACTGGAGTCTAAACTGAGAGCGTAAATGTAAATTTGAGCAAAATTTAGAAAGTCAAGTGTCCAGAGTATCAATATTTAGGAATTAAACATTCTAAGTTCGGTCTGAAACCTAAATTTTGGAAATCTAGCGTCGAATAAACCTAAATTTAACCTACAGTCAAATATCTTAAATTTTTGAAATCGATTTATTTCGCGCCGAGACTTTTCCCAAGCCGCGAGAACCACCCCTTCGAAGTTAATATGTATCTGTATCGAGCGTACTTTGAATTTGAAATTCGAAATGTTGGATTTAATCAGGATTTCGACTGGGGACAGTGAGAATTTCGGATTTTTATATGTTGGATTTATAACTGGAGTCTAAACTGAGAGCGTAAATGTAAATTTGAGCAAAATTTAGAAAGTCAAGTGTCCAGAGTATCAATATTTAGGAATTAAACATTCTAAGTTCGGTCTGAAACCTAAATTTTGGAAATCTAGCGTCGAATAAACCTAAATTTAACCTACAGTCAAATATCTTAAATTTTTGAAATCGACGATTCATTGTAAGTACCGATATTTAAAAGTTAAATATCCTAAATTTGTCAGTGGGCCAAAATAACCTAAATTTTTATTCTAAACTTTCGGAATATCCTAAATTTCAGCGATCGAAAGTCAAATATCCCAAGTACCAATGTTTCGGAATTAAAATTCCTAAATTTGAGCGATCTAAAGCTAGTGAAAAGCCTAAATCTAGCGTGAAATGTCTCAAATCTTCTTAACCCAGAACCAAACATTCCAAGTTTCAATCATCTAAACTCAGATGTTCCAAATTTTAGAAATCTGACATCCTAAACTTCAGCGCTCCAACATAAATTACCACAGTCATTTGTAACCTAATCTTCCAGATACTTTCCCATCGAAATAGAACCGTCTTGAGAACACGTCTTCCGGCCCCTTCCTCTTCCATGTCTTTCGTCTCTCTCGCGATTTCATCCCCCTTCCCGTCTGTTTCGCCGCTATCTCGACGAGATTTTAACATCAGCGCTTGTCTTCGAGTGTCTCGCAGCATCGGCCCTGTTGTTCGAGCAAGCCAGATAAATTCTTTTTGGTTTTTCATTCCCCTGTGCCACGCCGCGATAGAACTGGTCTGATACGAGTGTTTGGAAAATCGGCTTTCTTTCTGTTTCTCTTCTATTTTTTCTCCCTTGCCTTTCCTCTCTCTCTCTCTCTCTCTTTCTCTTTCAAGTCAGACTATTCCTCGTGGATTGTCGTGGCTTTTTGCTCGCCCCGTAAGTCGTTCGTGCCTCGAATGTTTTTATCGAGACACCCGTGCGGCAGAAATGTTATATCTTCGGATAGTACTTGCGAGAGATCACGTGGTCGAGTCACGAGGGGTGGGGGAGTCACGAGAATCAGACAGGAATGAAGCGAGACGAGATCTGCTTTCTCGCGAAAAAAAAATAATAATATGTCGAAAGTGTGGAATAAAATTTGTTGACTCGAGGCTCTCCTGTTTCGAGGAAACTCTGTACTTGAGTATGGCTAAATCTTAACGAGAATTAGGACAAAAAAAGAGCAATTGACAGATGGTTGCGCTACGTAAAAAATGTAGAATAAAATTTTTCTGGGTGCTTCTCGAGAGAATCAAGTTTGAGAATTTTATACTTGAATTTAATTAATTCCAGGAAAGGATAATTAACAAGAAATTAATTATAAAAAGAATAAACTAAAAATGTAGAATAAAATTTTTTTTGCAAAGCGCTTCGTTCTCGAAAAAATCGAGTTTGAAGATTTGTCAAAGTATACTTGAACTTAACTGATTTCAAACACGACAGGAGAGAATAATGAACAAGAAACTAATTATAAAAAGTATAAACTGAAAATGTAGTACAAAATTTTTTTGCATAGCGCTCCGTCCCCGAGAATATCCGAGTTTGACTGTGCTTCGTTAAATGCTTGACATATGGATTATATTTTAATTTATGCCCTCGACTATTTATCGCAGAAAAGTTGAGAAGTAGATCCATCATGCTTCGTTCACATTACGCAGATGTTTTCGTTAAAATGAGCACAGTCGAATTCTATAATTGTAACTCTTGTAATTGTGGTATGAATTATAACTCTCGTAAATAAGGTATACATTATTATTAAAATTTTAATTATTATTAAAATAATTACAATTGTAGAAGCGTAAAAAAAAATTGCAAAGAAGAAATTCGCCGAAAAACTGACGCAATTTTGTTGCGAGTGGCGGCTTTTAGTTTCGTGGGAAACTGGGCGCGGGAGTAAAGTTCGGGAGAATCACGGCTGTCAACTTATCGAACTACAAAGATTAAGTTCCCGCCGAGGCAGTTATGCCAATATGAAAACCTTCCGAAATACATGGGACCAAGTTGGCTTGTTCATAGCGTGCTTTAAATCCGTCCCTCGACAGTGAAGATAACTTGTTCTTTCTTGTTTCACGCAACAACCATAGTTCGAAGAAAGCTATATTGACCGCGGATATTTACAAATTCAACAAGCTGAAGAACCTGCAACCTAACTGATTAAGAACCGAGCGAAAAGAATTTTTTATCGTGTCTTGGAAATTTCGTGAAACTACGAGATCTAGGTGAGAGATAAGGAAATATATTTAAACGAACTCTTGGAGATATCTTTCGATTGAATGTCTCGTAAAAATTCGATCGATGAGAATTGCAAACGAAACGTCGCCGATCTTTTATAGATTTTTGGATTGTCACATCTAGATATTACGACTTATTTCAAATCTCAAGTATTAAATTGACGAGTTTTCAAATTTCATCAAACCGAGCAAACGTCCGCGTTATTATTAGTGATAAATACTCGACACCGTAAATATTTCATTTATGAAACAACATCAACGACAATAAATATCTTCGAGATATTTAATCATCGAGGCTCCTCCATCCTTCTGACGTTTCACCGGGAGCATGAAGAATAAACAAAAAAAAAAAAAAAAGAACACACACACACACACACGTACACGGATTTCACGATACCGCAACGGGAAAAGCTTTTACCGGGAAATTGTCGCGGGTGAATAAACGTCGGTAACAATCTACAAATTGATCCGGTTAAAAATTCAAAACGCCCAAGCCCGTGGTAATCCGCGATTACTTGACGCGACCCGCGGGGTCGATCGAGTCGGCGGGATTTCGTTGGAAATATGACGAAAAAGAAAAAAAGAAAAAAAAAAACGAGAAACGAAGAAGAAAGAACGAGAATGCCAAGCGTGTATATATACCGGTGCAAGCTGAATTATTCAGAACTCCACTCACCGACCACGTTGAGGCTGTAGTTCAACGACATCTTCGGCTCGGTGCTGACCTGGCACTCGTAAACCCCGGAGTCCCGTTCTTGGGGCGACTTGATCTGCAGCGTCCAGTTCTCAGACTTGTCCGGATGGATCACTTGGAACCTCAGATCCGAGGTGTACATCAGGATACCGGCGCTCAGTATATGCATGTCCCTCTTACGCATCCAGGACACCTGCAAGATAAACAAGAACCAGGCGAACGTGTAAGCCGGTAATACCACTGAGTCGAACTCGTGGGGGTTGGCGGGACGCGTGGAAGGGGTTTGTGTTGCAGAGCAACTTGACCAGTGATGAATCTGACACCCTCGACGTTCCCGCCGGGATTTACGGAAGTTTCCGCGCGTTAAAATTTGGCAATTTTGAGAGGTAGGAGATACCTTTCGACAACTTGGAAACTATTTGTTGTCTTCTGCGGGGAGGAAAAAAAAAAAAAATACCACGAATTCGCGTAATTACAATGTTAGAATTTTTCAGTTGGAAAATATATTCGTAAGTTCGAAATGTGTGAGATCGTGTCCGTTCAAATATAAACGTAATCGTTAATATTTCATGGTACAAGTTGATCAAGATCGTCTGAAACCGATTATTTTTCTATTCGAAATATTTGGAATTACACGCAATTGCTTAATTATTTAAATTACTCGGAAATATTGAGCAAGAAATTCCCCAAGGATTCCTTCGAAAACAAGTGGAACGGATTGAAGATCGCGAAAAGAAACAAGGGAAATACACGACAGGGAATGTAAGCTCCCTTTTCTCGAGCTAATAATCTCGGCAATAAACCGTTAATTACGCGGCGTAGAGAAATTTCAACGTTAACAAATGCAATGGACATTCTTTCGCCGAAATTCCACCTTTAACAAAGCAGTCAAATTAAGATCGTGCACAGCAGGATCTTGGCTGTCAAAGTAATAAATAGACCGAGGATATCCATGCAATTTCTGTAATTTTTAATTTTAAACTTCATCCACGTAAATGTTTACCTGGAAATACAAAGTCGAATTGACAAAGCTCTTGGATATTAATCCAACTTGCTAATTTGCTAGTTCTTTTTTCTATCACCGAGATATGTTTCTGCTAGACTACTTCTCGAATCGGCAAAATCGATACTAATAATGTTAGTAGACGTTGAACAAACGTTAAACAAACGTGTAATGCCAGAACGAAGAATGGAAAAATCAATAGTTACACAAACATCGGTAGTTTCAATGCGCACGATCTTCTCTTCGCGAGTACGTCCTTTCAGGTCGTTGTCTCTTTGTAAACTGGAAAGATACGCAGGATAGTTTCTGAAGGATATATACACACGCACGTAAAGGTTACAATATTTGACAACACCTCGTACGCGTCGATTTCACTTTCTGGAGATATTATGATGTAGCAGTATAATTTTGTAATATTACTATTGAACGATATTGTAATAGTACTTAAATTGTAACATATATAATATTTAAATGTGTTCTTCTCCATAACAGTTTATTGCTAGTCTATTTTTTATTATTATTTCATTTTTATTTAATTTCTATCAAATTTCATTTCATTGCATGTCTTTATATTGAACGATATTGTAAT
>NW_025109807.1:0-1156 GCF_011392965.1 Frieseomelitta varia
CTCTAGAAGAACTACAATGAAACAACTTTAAAAGAAGAGAATTTCACTATTACATCAACTATTGCTAAGGTAGAAATCTTCCGCCATGCTAAGTTGGTAACAATACTAAAATCACAGACGAGGTATATTTACATTTAGGAGTGAGTTTTAAATAATATTTCTGAATATTCTAATTGTTCAAAAATTATCTAATATTTCTAATAATTTATTTATATCAATTAAACAATAAATTCCCTTCTGTAACGTTTCTAAGTTCTATTTAAAATTTTCAATTAATGATTTGTAGTAATTGAATCACTAATACATTTTTAAAATTTCCATTATCTGTATCACATCATTAACGACCGAAAGATCAGATTAATGTCGACCAATACGGCAACAAGAGCTCATTACGGATTGAACTTTTGTTGTATGCACATCGACCAAATTTTAGAAGTTCGAAAAAAATTATCAACTGTTCTGAATCATTTACAACCGAAATATATGTTAACCTTGAACGGTATGGAGGCTCATTATCAATTAAACTTCCATCGTGTGCACATCGACCATATTTTAGACGTTTAAAAAAATTATCAATTGTTCCTGATCCCTGACAACCGAAATATACACACATTAACGTTAAGCGGTACGGAGACTCATTACCAATTAAACTTCCGTCGCGTGCACATCGACCAAAATTTAGGAGTGAGTTTTAAATATTTCTGAATATTCTAATTATTTAAATATTATCTAATATTTCTAATAATTTATTTGTAATAATTAGACAATAAGTTCTCTTTAATAACATTTGCAACAATTATTTAAAATTTTTAGTTGATCATTTGTAGCGATCGAGTCAGTAATACGTTTCTACGAAATTTTAATAAACTGTTTCCCGTCGATCGATTAACGCGGTCAGGTATATATTTTGATCGGTACGGAAATAAGAGGTCAATACAAATCGAAATTTCGTTGCGTACGCATCGACGCAAATTTAAGAAGCAAATTCTGAATATTCTAATTATTTAAACTCTTATCCCTCATCATTCGAATTATTTAAATATTATAATAATATTTCTAATAATTTATAACAATCAAACAATAAATTCTATTCTGTAATGTTTCTAAGTGTTATTTAAAATTTTTAACTAATAATTTATAAGAATCTTGCACAATA
>NW_025109808.1:0-1158 GCF_011392965.1 Frieseomelitta varia
GTGTCAGTAACTATATACATCTCTCTCTCTCTCTCTCTCTCTCTCTCTCTCTCTCTCTCTCTCTCTCTCTCTCTCTCTCTCTCTCTCGACCGGTCGAATAGTTATATTCGTAAAAATATAAAAATGCACAAAATCTAATTGCTTATTGGAGTTTTAGAATCCTATTCTACAAATTACAACAATACATATTTTAACTGCAAACATAGTGCAATAATACTCCAATTGCAGTAACGACTAAAATATAAAATTTGTATCAAAAAAACAAAAGTGTCGGAAATAGGGAAAAAAGTTTATAATACAAGGTTTTATTTAAATGTATGTTTTACAAAAAAATTATTCGATAACAGCCTATAACATTTTCTACGAAAAATCACAAACTGATCCATTTCGACAATTTCGACAGTTCTGGTGTATCAGCGTCAAAGATTAGTGTATCGACCAGAGTGCCAAATAAAAATTTAACTCAGCCAGCTTTGACAAAACGGTTTGATGGCTAACTTGTTTACCGCGGAAACTTTTAATTGCGTTTGTGCCTTCACCAGGTCACGTCCTCCGATTTTCGATGGAACTTCACCAACTTCGACTCATTCGTCCGTAAGTGTGAGGGATAACTACTCAGACGACTTCCGATAAAAACCGGCAAGCAACTGCCGAGCATAACTTCGCGGGATAACGCTGTTGAAGTTCGCTGGGGACATATCCTTCGTCGAGTATTTCCACTTTTTCTTCTTTCGTCGCGCCCCTCCGCGAATTCGATAAAGTTTACACCAAACAGTTTCGTTTCCTTACCAAAATGGTGGTTATTTGTAAAATGGTACGCCTCGTCGGTTTCGATAATCTTCACACAGCGAAGAGAGCCAATAACAACGAATTAAATTATCGATCATTTGTACTGTTGTAATTTTGGAAAAAAATTTCCCTATAACGATCCAGTTGCTTTCGAGATTGAAACGATACTTCCAATGTCGTTTTCCATACATTTGCTAGGGTATTGTTGGATTCCATGTAATGGAGTCAACACGCTTACAATTTAGAAGAGTTTATTCCCTTACAGTCGTGGTCGTGTATGAAATAGACTGATTTACAATGTTTAATGCTCTTGAATATGATGTAGAATGATTTAGAATGTCTGATGCTTTTAATGATATAGAATGTCTC
>NW_025109809.1:0-1159 GCF_011392965.1 Frieseomelitta varia
CCGTGATTTTTTGTATTCTAGACAAATTGAATTTTACATTAAAGTCAAATTTGTTATCCCAATGTTGGTCAAAATAAAAAGGTCGTTGTATTCAAACATGAAATGCCGATAGGGAAGCTTTCGGAGAGAGTTATAAAGTCACTGTATATGTATATCGATAGCCGTACATAGAGCCGGGAAAAGGGACTAGGCAAACACAATGAATAGTGTCGAGAAGTATCGGTTTCCTTTCAATGGAGTACATCAATCTTTGTTTAGGTCCGATTTCACGTCTTAACACGGTGCAAATGAAGCATATCAACCAACATACTAACCTTTCATCACGAACAAGCAAATTTTCATATCACGACATAATCTCAATAAATCTAACCGACTGTTTTTGAACGTGGAACGTAAAATCGGTAAAGGATTCTTCTTTCATCGTCACTCACAATCAGTTTGTAGCATCAACCACAGTAATTACTACTTACACTGCCTTCAACCTCTTGCGCTAGTAACTTGTTGACGGACCATAACGAGTGACCAAACACAATATACAATAATTTGTCTTCTTTTTGAATTTATTGGTACATCACTGGATAGAAATTATTAAGAAGTAATAAATTTATTATTTGTTTTGCCTTTGGATTATATTTCAATATACTTAAAACTGAGAAAATATTGCAATTTTGGGCCAAATATTCTCGACGTGCGTGGCACGTCATTCCAGGGTAAGAGGTTAATTCTCACCGCACTTTTTTTTATTCCTTTTTTTCTTATCCTTGCAATCATGAGTCAATGCCAAGTAGTACCCTCAGGAGTTGACAAATCTCGCATAGCAGTCGCTCAACAATATTACATCAAATGGTGAACTCGATGACCTTGATTTCGAGGATAGCACTTGACTGCTGTTGTTACTTTGTGGCTCTCATTTACTGTACACTTTTCCGGTGAGCGACTAGTTGTTTTTATTATTGCTTTGTCCAGCATTGTGATTTTTCATAGGTTCTACCTTCGTCAAAAACTACAAAAACTATTTTGATACCTTTAGTCGTACCATTTTAAATACCATTCTTTGCATAAAAATGGCACTAGAACTGATATTTTCTTCATTGAAACATATACATTTGAATTTGAACAGAATTTTTTTGACAAATGAAAGACAATTATTTATTTCGAT
>NW_025109810.1:0-1161 GCF_011392965.1 Frieseomelitta varia
TTCTTTGTTTAGACAACGAGGATCACTTGAGGGAAAAGAGTTTAAGGATGTCTAAGGATAATCTCATAGAGAAAAGCGAGGGAGAAGAGCGACTTCTGGAGGGTCTAAGAAACGTAAGAAAAGAAACGTAAGAAACGTACTGAAATGAAGCTAGTAATTAACCGAAAGAAAAGCGACGACGAAAAATTCGATGATTATTTGGAGGAAGACTATGATTTGATAGAGGAAAAATAATACAATTCAACATTTAGAGAAAAGTTGATAATATATTTAGTTTATAAAAATGACTAATGTATAATGATACTATTAAATGTATTCAATAAAAATACAACCACAAACGAAATACAACGTTGCATTTTATGAAATTTCGTTATGTCATATGTTCCGATATACCGATCTCAAAAAAGTGTTCTCAAAACAGTGTTTCTTACGCTCTGCACAATTTATTAAAAACGAACATGAGAATTATAATTGTCAATGTGGTAATTTAAATTAATAATTGAAAATTATAAAATTAATAACTCGAAAGAGTTTTCAACAAATTAAAAAATTAATCCTCCCTTTTTCAACTCCTTACAAGTTTCACTTAAAAGTATTGATTATTTTATTTATAACACAATACATGTATAATATATTTCACAGCATCACAAAGTTAGTGTATAATTTCTATCACGATTTTTTCTAATAATTTTGTTGTATTATAAAAGAATAATATTTGGGTCTGTATTATCACAAATCGGTAATACGGATATTTACTATTATCACCGACGACGTATATGAATAGAACTAGCACTATTATTAGTGGTTTCCTAGTCGAGGATCTGAAATATCTACATAGCAAAAAAAAAAAAAAAAAATTACTGGTTAGCGCACTCTATGTATAATGAACGGAGAATTGAGGAATTACATCAAACAAAACGATTGAAGTTGGTCAAGTAGTGAACGCGCCAGGAATATCATTTTTGAAGCCCATTTTAGTGTTGTCAAACTTTCAATACTGAAATGAAGCTAGTAATTAACCGAAATAATTTTACTACATATATGTCAGAAAGAGATCTAGCCATGTTTCAAGGATTTATGACGACTTTTAAATATGTAGTAAATAACAATTTTTAAACTATTAATACATGGTTTTAGGTATAAATGATTTATATTTTATTA
>NW_025109811.1:0-1163 GCF_011392965.1 Frieseomelitta varia
GTAAAACTTTAATGTTTGTAAAAAGATATCAATTACCAGGTCTCACCACGAGGAGGTGACTACGCACGAGACCCGCCCGGGACCCAATCCCAACCACCCTCCATTACATTCAAATTACTCGGCATTCTGAAGGAATACCGAGATTTTATTCTACTTGGCCCGGGGTTACATACAAAGGAGACAAACATTTCATAGTTCAATCTCAAACTTAAGTCTAAATCTTAACTCTGAGGCGCACGTATGAGACTGAATTATGGAACTGTGTCTCCCGAATAACGATCACGTACAATCATACAGTACATACAATCATACAATCATACAATTATGCAATCATACAATCATACATTACATACATTACATACAATCATACATTGCATCCATTATATACAGTCATTACATCCATTACATACAATCATACATTACATCCATTACATACAATCATACATTACATCCATTACATACAATCATACATTACATCCACTGCATACAATCATACATTACATGCTATCGTAAATTACATACATTACGTACAGTCATACATTACAAACGAATGCAAATCATAAATCATGTCGCAATCACTCGCCGCCCTTCATACTAACCACACACTCGTCTAACATGAAAGTTACACAACAATTGTACAATAATTCGCAGTCCTAACAGCGCATTCTGTATCAAGGACACGTTTCTCGTACTTTGAACGAAATTAGGACAACGAAACTACTAACACACTTCAGTATCGTGTTTTGCTAGAGATATAACGCGAAATGAAATACCCCGATTTGTTATTGTCATTGTACCAAAGTAGAGTTTCCAAATTTTGCTGGCCATGTACCAAATCAGGGTTCGAGCACTTAGAGGCATGTAACCTAGCGCTACCCCCAACGACACAGTGGGGTTCCGAAGAACCACTTGAGCCGGATTACAAAGGACGCTAGACTACAAGAACCTACCTCGTCCTTTCGGACGAGGTTGCAGTTCCCCAACTTGACACATTGACAACGAAAGTTGGAAACTTTACTCTAGTGTAATGACGGTAACAAAAGTAACTCTACTCTAGTGCATTGATAGTAACCAAGGTAACGCTACTCTAGTGCAATGACAGTAACCAAGGTAACTCTACTCTAGTGCAATGACAGTAACCAAAGTAACTGAACTCTAGTGCA
>NW_025109812.1:0-1165 GCF_011392965.1 Frieseomelitta varia
GATCTGGTAATTGATATCGTTTTACAAACATTCATGTTGTATAAACTTTAATGTTTGTGAAACGATATCAAGCTAAGAACTGCGCAACCTACAGTTCAGGTTAGATTGTGAAAATTTTTCTCCATTCCCCTTATTTCACGATCTAAACTGAGCTGTACGTACAATTAGTTGATAAGTAAACTATTTGACCCCCCAGCGGGGCACCGTGGGACGACGAGGGATCTCACAGGGACATCGTGGGATGCGTCTTAACTTTAAGTTGCGTGCGTTTAGTTTTAGTTAATTATAAGATAGTTATTATTTGTAAATTCACTGTGAACGCATTTTGTACAAAGACAGGTTTATTTAATCTTCAAAAGAAATTTGGGACACCTCCTCTCTTCTCTCCTTCCGTCCGTTGTTACTGTCGTTACCGTCATTGCACTAGAGTAGAGTCATTTTGTCATTGCACTACAGTAGAGTTACTTTTGATACTGCCATTGCACTTCGCGTTATATCTCTTACAAGGCACGATATTGAAGCGTGTCAATAGTTTCGTTTCCCTAATTTCGTCCAAAGTTTAATAAACGAGTCTTTGATATAAAATGCGCGGGTAGGACTGCGAATTATTGTATAATTATGGTGTGCATTGTATGATTCTATGTATTGTGTGCATTGTATGAATTGTATGAATTGTATATAATGTATGATTGTATAATTGTATGAATTGTATATAATATATGATTGTATAATTTTATGTATTGTATGATTGTATGATTGTGCGGGAAATGAACTTCTTGTAAACGCGATCGTTACTTGGGAGACAGAGTTCCAGAGTTCAATCTCATACTTGCGTGTTAGAGATAAGATTTAGATTTAAGCTTGAGATTGAACTATGGAACGTCTGTATCCTTTTCACGTAACTTCAAGTAGAATAAAATCTCCGCATTCCTTAAGAATGCAGAGTTATTTGTATGTATGTTAATGGAGGGTGGTTGGGATTAGGGCCCGGGCAGGTCTCGTGCGTGAGACCTGGTAATTGATATCGTTTTACAAGCGTTATAATTTGTAAAACGTTATCAAGCTAAGTTGTAAAACGATAGAGGATAAACTTTAATGTTTGTGAAACGATATCAAGCTAAGAACTACGCAACCTACAGTTCAGTTTAGATTGTGAAAATTTTTC
>NW_025109813.1:0-1167 GCF_011392965.1 Frieseomelitta varia
ACCGGTCGACGATCTTGAAGAAGGGCACTGACGTGTATCAAAGGTATTTTGATTAATAAAATATTTCAAATTGCATAATTTTTTTACGTGGAAACTGTGGGCGTAAGAATACGTCGGCTTCAGCGCGTACATGCTGAAGAAGGTTGAACGCTATCATACTTCAGAACCAGTCCGATAATCTCGAAATATCGAGAAATTATACAAGCTACCGTTAGGATACCGATCATTTTATATTTTGTACATTTCAGTTTTCCGTTTAGCGATCAGAGATATTATTTTTATTTTTCTGTGATTTAATTTATTTATTTGACCGTTCTTCGTTTATCACTCACCGTATTTATATTATTTTATTTATTTTACGTATCCATTTGTTTATTTTATCGAATAAGATAAATAAATAATCTAATGGCAATAATTATTTCGCGTCGTTCGCGATTGTGCAGGTACCTGATGGATTTCTTTGAAGAGAAGATGAAATAGTCTCAAATTGCTAGTTCTATTTTAATTTTGCTATTGGCACGCGCCATAAAAATTATTTTATACTTGTTTAATTACTTTTCTATTTATTTTATCCTAGTTGAGTGGATTTTTATGGTTGTGGCTTTTGAGCAACAAGTAGAATCCACGGGATACAGCCGTTCGTTTTAATTAGCAAAGAAACGCGCACCAGGCAGCTAGACAATTTTGTTTATTATCTATTAATTTATTTTAACTTATTTTATTATTTTTTTTTTTTGCAACTTTTATTCCATTTGTGACAATCACAAACTATTTCTCGCGGTCGGGATTATCGAGCAATCACTTTTAACGGTAGTTTCGGCATAAAGGTGTTTACTGAGAACTCTTGTTGTTACTGTACAGTGGTGTGAATAATTATAAACTCAAAGTAACTTTCATGTTTTTATTGATATTGAATCAAAAACTCAACAAAGTTTTCTATATCGTGCAATCGATTTATTATTAAATATACTATAAATTGTAAAAGCTATCATTCGGGCTTCGATCTTTGTCGATTTATATCTACTTTATTCTAATTTATTGCCACTAGTGATACTTTCCTAATTTATCTTTTGCGTTTGTTTCTCGTTCATTTCTTTTTTAATTCCGATTACTTTGTTCCATTTATTCGACCAACTTTATTTATTTATTCATTGTTTTACCTTCTTG
>NW_025109814.1:0-1167 GCF_011392965.1 Frieseomelitta varia
ATTTTAAATGTTTTATTTTTCATTTTGAGTATTTATTAAATACTTGAAGACAATTCAACCCTTATTAAAAAATAACTCACTTTTCGCTGTAAGCAGTGATGAAGCAAAATTGTCATAAATTATAACTAATTTGTCAAAAACAATATCATGAAACTTGAACGAATTTTAACAAAAGAAATAGAAAAAATGACACTATGATTTATTTGTAAGTAGCATGCCTTTCTTTCATCTTAGTTCTATTATTTTATAACCCAGCGATAAAGAAAGAAAGAATAGTAATAGAAGCACTGATAATGAATGAAATAATAGAATAACACGTCTGCGTCATCAATAATATGTCCCATTGGCTTTAATATGGCCTATTTATTATTGTTCTTCTGTAACTGTTTTTAAACAATTTTTAATGCAATATTTATATTTCTATTACGAAGATCTGTCAAAAAGAGAATTAAAATTCATCAAATTATATTTATGAAATGCGACGATATTATTTGCTAACTTTGATAACTTTGTCATTTGTTTTTTTCATATTCAATATAATGGCTGTGAAAAAAATTATTTTTATTTTGTTTAATTCAAATATGAAATAAGAATTTCCCTAAAAAACAAAAATATGGATTACGTTATTACTATTTAAATTTTATTTAAATAAAAATTATACTTTTAATTATACTCATTATTTAAATAAAACATCCAAATGATTCTAATGTGGCTAGTCGATACTACGTGTCGAATAATATTGGTTGAGCTCGGGCGGATTCGGAAACATACGAAAAATTCTTTAACTCGTCTATTCCACTAGTTTAATCGTTTCATCGAATCAACTGACAGAACAGCAACAGAAAAGTGGCAACCATGTGAGACTTTTAGGTTCGACAACTACGCTTTCGTCAGAAAACTGAAACTTGCCTATGTCTCTTTAACTCGCTTTTTTTTTTTTTTTTCTTTAAATGGAGGTTTAGCGTCGCATCGACTACGAGGTCTTTAGCGACATGTCAAAATTGACTCTTTACAACTGGTCCAGTAGTTGGGTCTACTTTAGGTAGTTGATAATGTTTTTTTGTTGTTTCTGGCAGGTTAGAGCGATGTTTTGGTTTAATCCATATTTACTTCTTATGCTTCGGTATTTTCTGCATTCATGTAATAGGTGCTGGGTGGTGATTTGTA
>NW_025109815.1:0-1168 GCF_011392965.1 Frieseomelitta varia
TTTTTCTACATAAAAATGTATCTTCTTTTGTATATATTGAAATATCTTTCTGATATTTTAGACAAAGAGGTATTAAAATATCTAATATGGCCAAAAAATATTTTAATCGTTATGTTGCGAAGAACAAGGACAAGTATGTAACGTAAGATTCGAGAGTTTTTCTCGAGATTTAGACAGTTTAAGAAAATGAAATAGTCGAATTAAAAATCCATTCGTGTAACACCGCTTATTGATAGGCCATTTCTTTATATGCCGATCATCAAATTCTGCAAAATTTGCGAAAAATTCTCAGATAGTATCTATTTTTATATTCGAAAAATCCCGCTAACGCGCATGTTCCCACATTTCTATTTTATTATATCCATGATTACGTCTCCCAATTGGACAAGCGTATCTTCGAGACTGAAGACTAGATATCTTATTGGCTCCGCGCCATCCAATCACAGGCGATCTCGAGCCAGTCGTCGGTTTCAATAGAATTCTCGACCAATCCGAAAGCAGAGGAAGCCATTGGAGTCGCAACCGTCAGTATGGCTTTTACGACCACATAAAGATAATCTAACGGCTCTTTCAAACAATAACACTTGCATCGTCCATATGAATATGGAAATGAATTGTAAATAGCTTAGTTTAATTTTAAAATTAGAATAGAACTTAATTCTAGACTTACCACTGATTATTCTATGATTGATCTACATTGTTCTTATAAAATTGGACTTCCATATAGTTTGATGTATGGTTACTTAAATTAATAATAAGTATAATTACACAAGTGATCATTATGTCAAATTATATGGAATTTCTTGATCGACAAATATACGGGAATTAATCAGATAAGGGAATGTGGTTACAAATATCATAAGACTTCCTAAAAGTTAGTAGCTTTCAAAACTATATCGGAACCATTAATGGAAAACATGTGCGAATTATTAAACTGGAACGTAATAGCTTTACACTATTTATATAAGGTACATTTCCCACTTTGGGAGCTGATTGTACGCCTAAAAATAATGAAAAAAAGTCATATAAATATATGTCCTATCTGTCTTCGTTTATGAGATATAATGAATTTTCTGTTTTAATTACTTTTTACAAAAGATGCTCGAAATGACCACCTTGCATTTGAAGACAAGCCTGCACGCGTCTTGTCATTCATCTGGTTACTCTC
>NW_025109816.1:0-1170 GCF_011392965.1 Frieseomelitta varia
TATAAGTACAAGTAATCGTTTAAACTAAAATTTGATAAGACGAAGACGAAAATTTGTTCTTTTGTGCAGTAATTGACTTTCTTTATAATTACATTTATTGGATTTCTTCTATAATTATATCAAACTGCAAATTTTAGAAAATATAAGAATCGTCCAGAATGCATGTAAATTACAAAAAAGGTGAAATATTTGAGGTAAAGTACTCGTTGTAAAACTTGATATGTAAACAAGTCTCGATTTAGATTCCACTTCTTTAATTGTAATTGTATCTACAAAAACGTGAATGTGCATAAACAATCGCAGTCACTGAAGTTGTTCATCAGTAATTCATCAAAATCATTCTATACTTTGTTAGGATATAGAGCAATAATTATATTAATAGTAATAAATAATCATAGCAACATGTTTACAGTCATGAACCATTTATGAGTAAAAATACTTTAATTCCTCTGAATTTTTATGAAAGAGGAAGATCATTTTATCTAATAGACTTTATCTAACAGTAGTAGCTAATATCAAAAAACATTTTCTTTTATATTAGTGGTAAAACTTTACTCTTCCATTGATTTAATGAGTCTAGAAGGAATAGTGAGAACTATTACTGAATAAATGTTAATATAATGAATGAAAATGGACAGTATTTAGTAAAGCGTAATTTAAAAAAAATAAATAAAATAGTCGTTGCAATCATTAAGAACTTTTTCAATATTGATGAACAAATTATCTGTTTCTGTTATAGAAAAATTTTCCAAAATTAAAATTATCCAAGTTTAAAATTTATTTTCGACAACTTTTCTTTATCTGCTTTCATTCGGCCTTATAATGTGAGTACGTTCTTTAAACAAATTATAAATAGAATCTATTAAATAGTATTAAAAAAAATTGTATAGTTTACAGATAAATATTTGATTTCCTGTATGTAGAAACATATAATCTGTACATTTGTACGTAATGATCGAGTAACTGTTCCCACGTTAGCGAAAATCATTTACTTCGACTATCTTCGAAACATCGATATTAATAAGAAACAAATATCCTCGAGTAAATTATTTTTTGGTTAATATTTTAGTTAATACTTTTCTAAAATAGTAGTCCCGGATAATCGAAAGACTGTTGCCCCATGTTTCTTATTACACCTGTCTCGTTCCACATGAATTAGGGTTGTGAATA
>NW_025109817.1:0-35270 GCF_011392965.1 Frieseomelitta varia
TTTTTTTTTTTTTTTTTTTTTTTTGGACCCACCGTATATATTTTTTACTTCTCCAAAATCATCACAAAACCCCAAAAACCAAATGCCTAATCGCCTATATTCCGAACGAGGCTATTACATTTTTCGCGAGGCCAACTTTATACGTATATACATCTGAAATACGCGCGTGTAATTACGAGTCTAACAGGAATTAAACTGCGATGTTAATGCTTCCCCGTCCGCTTGTATCAATTCCTGGCCTTCTTCTTTCTCACTCTCCACCCTGGAGATAGTACCCGTTGGGCCAGCTAAACGTGTACCGCAGAATTTCAGTGAGTTTATCGGCAGTGAAGTTACGATAATGTTTCCTGGTCAGGTGGGAGCGCAGGCTGTTTTGTGCTTCTCTACAAGGCCAACAACAGTAGTAAAGTAATGAAATTACGCTCTGAATGTCGCGTCAATTTTTTTCACTTGCTCGTAGATTACGTAAAAAACTTCCGTATTTTCATTAGATATGAATTATCACGTAATTCGATGAAATGGTCGTTGTACTTACACGTCGGCCGCTGAAACGCGATTTCGCAGAAGTTTCGTGTGACGATTGTTCTTAAATTTGCAGACGGAGATTTTTCTAAAAAATTATTTATTATATATATATTTGTTTATTATTTATTATATATTTATTATATATATTTATATATATTATCACATTTTCTTAGAAACTAAAGCGTCCTCTCAGTACCGTTTCTAATCGTTTGTATAAACTATCGTGTAATATATTTAACGCTAGTTCAGTAAACTGGTAAACGGATTAAAGTAAGAGGAAAGTTAGCGAAAAGTTAAGTTTGGTCAGAAAAGTTAACGAAAAAGGAGGTGTACGTACGCATCGTAAAGGAAGAAGACGCGCTCTAGGCGACCGACGTCCTCGCGGTCCTAAAGATCCGTACCTAATTATCGTCGAGCGAGTCGAGGATTCTTGCGAAAGCTTCACAGATCTCCCTCGTTTTCTTTTCTCTTCGACGGCCGTTAGCCGTTAGCACGGAATGTCGTGCACGCTTTTAATATTAGATCAACGATCTTTTACGATCATTATAGCCAGGCTGGCTGGTAGTATGTACCATCCAGCTGTGCAGGATCAACGATCAGCCGGCGAGGACCAACTCATTCAGCAACAAATGTAGCGGTGCTTGCACTACCGCCGGTCATGTCTTGTTCAACACGCCAGCGAGATACTTTATTGCTGATAATTCGAGGCCGGCCCCGCGAGAGAGACGTGCTGAAGCACGCCATTTACATTCCTGTCGTGATCACAAATGCATTTTATATACCGGCTAATATTCTGCTCGATCGCGTGGGTTAGATAGACGAGGATATATACAAGGTGCCACGCTAGTATACTACAAGTTTTAACCCCTCTCGGGGTTGAGTCTTTGAATTTTTATAACCACCGCGTTTAAGTGACACACCGTACTACACTACGTTATTTTTGCTGTCCACCGTCTATTACGTTGCGAGGTATAATTAGCATCGTAAAAATATATCGTACTATCGTCTAATCCCCTTTTGTTGAAGCTTCGTCGGCCGTAATTAATTTACAGTCAGTCATAAAAAAAAGTCTTCGGTTAAGTCAAGCTTTAAACCTGAATTATGTATAACGTGACAGCCTCGGTGATTGAGGAATCCGGTGTTAACCTCTTGCCACGCACGTCGACAAGTTTTTGTTTTCCAAAATTGTAATATTTTTAAGTATATTTAAGTAAAACAAAATAGGCAAAACAAGTAATAGATTTATTACTTCTCTCAATAATTTCTGTCCAGTGATATTATACTGACGAATTATTACGGTTTGGTCACTCGTTATGGTCCGCAATCAGTTGCCAGCGCAAGTGTACCTACGAGTAATGTCGCTTTCTGACACTGTAGAAAATTTTATTTTATTTAAAAGTTAATACAGCTTTAATCTGTAATATAATTTAACAATAAACACACTAAATGTCAATGTATTTAATTAGAATTTAGCTTATATTAGGCATAACACAGGTTATGTTATAACATATTATATATAATATATTATAGCACAGTGTTATAATAAGTAAAATTATATATTTAAGTAAAACAAAATAGGCAAAATAAGCAATAAATTTATTACTTCTGTCCAGTGATATTATACTGACGAGTTCAAAAGGAAAGCGACGAATTATTGTATACAGTTTGGTCACTCGTTATGGTCCGCAATCAGTTGCCAGCACAAGTGATTAAAGAGACACAATACGAAGTAAGTTTTAGGAGGGATGATCGAGTGACAGCTGCTTAAATTAAAATTCGTTAGTTCGCACCATGTGTCGATTTAGATTTACGATTAAATTACGCGATTTAAGTTTTTGCAACATTGCTAATAAAATACAAACTAAACGCACACAAAGGTACCTTTTCCATTCTCATTCGTTTTTTTTTTTTTTTTTTTTTTTTTTTTTTAACATTGCCTCTGATAATTCGCCGATATTACTCGGCAATTGACGACAGGACACCACGTCCCTTTAAAAAGCTCCCGTTCGCGAGCGTGTTCAATTTGTTTCACGGTCGTTCCGCTGGAATTATAGGGAGCCGGAGTTCAAAAGTTGGAAAATTTACGACTCGTAACTCCAACGGATGTAGCATATATTAGCTAGTCGCAGCGGGCAACTCTGAACGCAACAGCCACCCGTCGTGGCCGAGCAAGGTGTAACGCAAGAATCGACGTGCCATAATCGGGGCGCGCTTTTTGATTTAACGGCGTAGCGGCTTCTTAATGAACGGCGCGCCTCCTCTTTCACCTCTTTTGAAACCAGTAGCGGAGAACTTTTTGAGCCGCGATCGGGTTACCCGAGATCATTCACTCGCGAACAAAACCTAAGGCAGACCTTTTTCCTTTTTCACGCGAGCCTGTCATCGATTACCAAGGACGTGGGATGCAATGTCATTCTAAAACGAGATCGCTGCCGTTTCAGATTTTTTTCTGATATTTCCAAGCGTTGTAATTCTCGCGTGAACCTGTCGTGTCGATTGCCATGATTCCTAGCTAAATGTTTTAGACTCTTTCAACATTCCATTATATTTGACAGTTTAATAAATTTTTATCATATTTTTATTTATTATATCTTATTATTAAGATTATTGCTATTATGAAAATATTTAATTATTTTAATTAAAAAAATTTATATGTATAAATAGTATTTATATTTATTTAAAAATTAATAAAAAAATAAATTTGTTTTTTTTATCTTTATTTATATTTATTATATTCAATTTTATTGATAATTTTAATTATAGTTTATAACAAAACATTAAATTGCAAATTTAAAAAAATTTGATATCAATTAATATTATTAAAATTTTAAGTTAGATAAACTATTAATGTTCAAAATTGAAAAAATATCATATTAAATTTTATATTTAATATTGTTTAAAATATTATATTATATTCTTTGATTACTTATTAAATATTTTATTAATAAACTACTGTTATACGTTTCATCAAATTATTTTTTAATTCATCAAATTAAATTGATTGAATTTACCATTTGCTAGAGATTTATAACATTAGAGTCCCTTTATACTAAATATCAACGTAACTTGATGTCGATGCATACGAAAAATACTGCGAACTTTCCAAGCCTAACTCAACCTCAGCTTACGAACGTGGGTGTGTGTGTCCGTGGATCGCAATCAAGGCGAGAAATATATATCCATAAACCATAAATGCAATATTGCCGCTGAACTCTACTCATCAAGTCAGGTATAGTTCTCGTGTCACCGTAGCGTAACAGCTGAAAATGAAAAGTTATAGAGTTCAAAGTTATATAGAGAGTCGTAATTCTCGGCCCGTAGTTTCTATCAAAACGAGCAATGTGGCTCGATTCTGGACTGCGGAGAGCCAAGAAGAACCAAGAGCTCTCGCCAGTTGCTTCAGGAGCGAGCAAGGTGTAATGTCGAATCGATGTACCATAATCGTCTGGACTTAGGTGTCTTTCGTTCCGAGCCGAGTCTACGGCATGCTCGAAGCCCACGGAACTGGTATATACACGTATATATATGTATACTAGGTACGTGTACTCGCGTACTCATTTTGTATACTGGGTGAAGCATTTGATACTATTAAAATATGCGCGTGTATATCAATATCTAATCCTACAGATAAATATACGATGAGCTCAGAACAATAAATCCTAAAAATCCAATTCCTAATATCGCATGAATTATTCTTAAATTTTCAAAAAATTTCCTCTTTTCCTCTTTCACTTATTGATGATTTGTGAAATTAATCCAGATATTCTGGTAAAATTAAGATATAAACTTTCTGGATGTTCAAAAAAATCGAAATAAAATTGGATCTCCTATGGGATTAAAATTTCGATCAAATAATATAGTAATTGCTCCCGCTAATATTGGTAATGATGAAATTACAGTAATAATAAAATTACAGTAATAGAAATTGGTCATAAAAATAAATCAATTTGATCGTGATTTAAAGAAAAATTTTTCATTATAAAAATTACAAGTTACAATAAAATTTAAAGATTCTAAAATGGATGAAATTTCAGTTATACGAACAGAAAAAAATTGTAAAATCAATAGATGTAGATGAATGATATTGTTTGGAATTCCCTTGTGAAGATGGTTTCTCGCGACTCTGTTCGATGAAAATTGTTTCTAGTTTAAGTAACGCGAATTTTTACGAAGTTTCTGTTTATGAAAATGCGTACAAACTTTCCCCGTGGAAAATGTCTGACCTGATGAAACTTGACTATTTTTTAAACAGTTTAAAATGGAATTATATATTATGGAATTATATTTTAATATTTTAATACATACATGTTCGACACGATGAATTCTGTTTTTTATATTCTTATCTTCTTTTTTTTTCTGCTTTGGATTACAAGACAATTTGAAAATTAATACTTATATCGAAATTACTTTGCAGGTAAAATGGCACTTTGCGGCGGTCTACTCGTCATTCTGCGATTACTTCTCATCGTCGTGGCGTCGACTTTACCAGGAACATGGATGTGAGTATCTCCTTTTGCGGAGAGCTTCTTAAATTAAGAATCTCCGTACCGAATCTCCAGAATACACGATATAATATTCAATCATAAATGTAACGTTATAAATTTCGACATAATTATAAACGTAATATCCAGAAGTTTGAGCAAAAAAGAAAAAGAAAAAAAGAGAGAGAACGCGGATGTTAATTCAAATTTTCCTAAAGGGGTAAGCATGAAATTCGTAAGTATTCCTACGTGATATTTCCTAATTATTCGACGCAATTTTCAACACAGGTACGAGGTCAAGTATCAGGACGATAATCGATAAATTAATACCTCGTACCCGGTTCTGTACCCTCGTCAAATTGCCGCAAAAATTGCCCACGCAACGACGACTACCGTAATTTATAGCTCTTTGTATGCAGCGAGACGAAACCGCGTCGTGGGAACGTGATCGAAGGATTTTTCATAGAATCCGTTGTCCGCTTTCTCAACGCGACCCCCCGGCAACGCTGTGTCTAATTTCTGAATTGCTTTGCTCGCCCCTAACTTCCACCCCGCGCGCCCATGACAAATCACTGTATAGTCCCGAGATCGCTACAGTTTTTCCATCGCGCGGAATTCCCATCCATTCCAACGATCTTCATGCCCTGCCACGTAAATGGATTTTTTAAAAAATCATCTCTCTATGGAGATTATGGCATTTTCCTCCGTCTCTTCCGCCTCGAAAATCCGCAGAGGTTTCTTTGTGTTTTTTTGTTCTTTTTTTCTTTTTTAAATCCTCCCGTTTCGCCCGAGGATCCATTTCCCTTGAAATAGCAAATATATTTGCCAGGATGAAGGAGGAAGTATTTCGAACTGTTTAAACTTTGTTAAAACGAAATCGTTGCACAGCAATTCAGTTTGCCTCGTTTCAAACTGCGAGGCCTCTACTTTGCTAATCCTCCTTTCTTCCCTTCCAGAGACGTTTCTTCTTCGTCCAAAGATGTATCTGCATCGAAAAGCAAGTCATAGTCTTGCCGTCGAAATTTATAAATCGCTGAAAAAAATTTTTTTCATGGCTAGATCCGTAAACCTGAAGCTCGAGATCCACCTCTTGCGTCGAAATTTCTTTTTATTGAAGGACGAAAATTCAAGATACCCTAATGTTCCAAGTTTCAATAAAATGGCGAAAAAGAATCTCAATCTTCGAGATCATGCTAGATTTAATCGTGAACATTTTGTTTAGTTAGTTCTCAGAGGCGTTTGAACTTTTACAATTTTCAACAACAAAAATATTTTTCTGCTGCACGATGTGAAAACATCTTTCAAAAAAAAAAAAAAGAAAAAACTAACGTACAGCTATAAAAAGTGAATGCTCCGCACTTTGAAACGAGGTCAACTTCGATTGTCATACGACTTCTTTTTATAAAGTTATAACAGCTCAAAGTGTGGACAATTTTTCGAGTCTGCGAAAATACTTTTGTCCATTTCTGTCAATCTATTGAGAAATGTAATCAATTTTTTGTGTTACGTCGTTTTTCATTTCTAGAATCGAAAGATGTCTCTAACAGATTTCGATCATTGATAAACGGCCCTTTTCAATCATTACTACGAGGTATTTTTTTTTTTGTTTTATAAATCTCATCTCCGATCACGAAAACGCCTAATCACTTGAGCGGAGGATCTCCGTGAAAGCTAATCCTTCTTATGCGGGCTTAAGTTAAGAGCTCAACGGATCTAATCTTTGGTCGCTTTAATTTTATCTTCACCGTAGCCTAATTAGATCGGAATACTTAAAAGATCATTCGGAAAGCCCCCAATCAATTATTTTAACAAAACGAAAAGAGATTTTGTACAGTGAATTCCCACCTTATTTGTTTCATTAAAATTTTTATCTTCAACTTTCTACTCACCGCATATTCTCGTGACGTTGTTTTATCCAACGAATATCTACAATGACTTTTAAAAAAATATATATATATAATCGTACAACAATGTAATGCTCATTTTAATGCTCGAAGCCTCTATATTTATTTTATTCTAAAATGTTTCTACACTATGTGTAAAACAGTGTAATAAAGTGACGACACTTTTCTTCTTGAAAATACCATAAATATTATCTCTGTGAATTGATTCTCGCGCAACATCTCCATCCAAAAACCGATCAGATTCAAATTTTGACGAAAGATTCAAATACATGAAACAACGAAATAACAATAAATGAAAATACAGTGTGAATATCAATCTCTCGAAGATAAATATTTTTCTACAAATCTCTCTCTCTCTCCCATTGTCACAATTTCAAATGATATTTGCACGACTAACAATTGATAATTAACGATTAACATTATTGATCGATTAATTTCCTTGACAACGATTGACAATTAATTGATTGACGATTTGTCGACGATTAGTTTTATTGGCCGTAAACGTTGATCAGGCGTAATCAAAGTGAAAAATAGAAATTTTAATCGATCGATGCCCAACTCTGCCCTTGAGCCACGACTAAAAGTGCCAGATTCCGGGGCGCATAGCGATCGTGCGTGTATGAAAAATGAATTGATTCGCGCCAGACCGGTCCTGCTGCACTATTTCTCCGTGAATCGCTGCGACATCGAAACGGCCGGATTAAAGGATGATCACGCAGCCCATTTTTCTCGTCCCACGTGAGAAGAAAGCGGCGTCATTGTTGGCTGCGACACGATACTTTCCACCAGACGTTTTAGCCTCTTTCGTTCGATGTTCGAATTAGAAATCCGGCCGGCAATTCGCTTGATTTAACACCGATAAAACATATAGATAGTACAGTTTCTTTCACTTGTAATACGATCGATACTTTTTACCCTTCGTGTCTTGGATTTCAACGGAATGAAATATCTATCTTGTCGAATGACAAAAGAACAAAAAAAAAAAAAAAGAGAATTAAGAAACAGAGAAGAAGAATATCTGGGAACAAATATCCGTGTGTGTGCGCCCCTAGTTCGTACTTCCCTTCCATCGCTTTTCCCGCCGAGAGACGACAACGTTTGAAGTTCTCTCGGGAGGAACGTAAATTTTTCGTCGTATTAATGGAGAGATTGTACCTGGCAATTTATTACTGCTAATAGTAATCATTATCTCAATCGTTCGTCTCCAGCTAGCGCTAAAATAATACGAGTCGATTACGTTACACCCACGCGAAACACGGTGGATAACGTGTACCCGAGCATTCACGAAGGATAAAGCCTTCGTCGATCTTGAACGTTTATCGAGGAGAGCTATCAGACGTCGACGATTTAGAACGACGAAATAAAAGTCTTTCGAGTTGAATTAGATAAAGGATGTTTCTAGAAATTTTTGCCAACGTGTTTAACAGCGGAGAGCACGAACGTAGAGCGAACGCGAGGTTTCAGAAAAATCGAGATTGAATGTAACACATTTACATTAGAACACCCGGTGCATAAAACCACTACGATTGGCCGGGTACAATCTTTTAAGAGACACGGGGCATTACTTTTTGGGACGGCGCCGCGGCCTACGAGAAGAAGTGCTCCATGAATTCGCGTGGGCAGGATCCTTCGAAATATTATCGCCCCTTCCCCCCCCCCCTTCCGTGATTCCCTGCGTCATTGTTTTAGGGGAGCGCAAAGCTGATAATATATCACGGCCAAAACGTGTTCCAGAATATTAATGCAGTCTATTATACACTCCGCCGTACTCTAAGGCCGAATATGGCTGAACATCGTGATACTTTGAAACCCCCGTTCAGATTAGTAAATTCATTTCTTTAAATTCAAATGACTCGCCGCTTCAAGCTCGCTCTGACCTGATATGCTTTTAATTTTCCTTTAAACATCTACTATCCAGTGATATCTTCGAGCGCTGTAACAGTATGTATTACGCGCGACTTTCACCCTAGTAAAAGGGATTAGAAACTGCAGTAAGCAATCGAAACATTCAGGATGTTACAATTTGTTTAACGTCGGAAGACGTTAACGATAGATTCTATGCAGAGTGATCTAGAAAATTGCGGATCTAGAAGCTGGACAATTGGCATACTTCGCTAAATTCGAAACTTGATTACTTGTCAATCCTTTTTACCAACGGCTCTTGAAATATATCGGATACAGAACTTTCCTATTGTTTCCCATCGTACATCTCGCCCCCATCAATCCTCCGCTAGAGCGCATTTTGCTCGCTCGATCGCCGATTAGAGCATCGGAGTGTGTACACCCATTCTTACGCGTATCGTTGGTAAAACCTTTACGAGCACCCGTTTCGAATTTCAGATTGGTTAGCTCCCCAGTTAGAGATCCCCTGACTTCTGTCCATGACGGCGTCGTTCCATCATCTCGCTCGGTTGACTCATAAATGTGCCATTAAAAATCGGCGCGGAGAACCGTTCCTCGCCCACGGTTCCTTTGCTCCAAATTCACATAATCGGCGTAACTCCCTCGAGTTTTTTCTGTATTTTCGTAAGGGCCGTCGGATATTTAACGGTAGAACTACCAAAATGATCAATTTATTATTTTTATATATTTATAATATATTTATATGTTATATAATTATATATAATATAACAAATATATATAATTTATATAACATAATATTTATACATTTATATAATAATTAATTATAATAGTATTTTAGAGACTTGAATGATTTTTAGTAAAACAAACAGAAGCTTTATATATTTATATATAATATAACAAATATGTATAATTTATATAACATAATATTTATACATTTATATAACAATGTATTTTTAGAGACTTGAATGATTTTTAGTAAAACAAACAGAAGCTTTATATATTTATATATAATATAACAAATATATATAATTTATATAACATAATATTTATACATTTATATAACAATGTATTTTTAGAGACTTGATTGATTTTTAGTAAAACAAACAGAAGCTTTATATATTTATATATAATATAACAAATATATATAATTTATATAACATAATATTTATACATTTATATAACAATGTATTTTTAGAGACTTGATTGATTTTTAGTAAAACAAACAGAAGCTTTATATATTTATATATAATATAACAAATATATATAATTTATATAACATAATATTTACATATTTATATAACAATGTATTTTTAGAGACTTGAATAATTTTTAATAAAACAAACAGAAGCCTTATATATTTATATATTATATAACAAATATATATAATTTATATAACAATATTTATACATTTATACAACAATGTATTTTTAGAGACTTGAATGACTTTTAGTAAAACAACCAGAAGCTTCTGTTCTGTCAATTTATTGCATTACAATTTTTTCCTCTTTCTTCCTCCGATTGATTTCCTTGCTACAAATCTTATACTTCACTCGTCAGTAGTTCTAGTGTCACTAACGAGTAATTTTGGGAGCTTCTGCTCTAAAAGTTACTTGCTAAAAGCTTGTCAGAAGCTTTTGTGATGGTCGTACAAATTACGTTGAAATTTAGGTCAATTAAATGATGTCCATTCATTCGCTGTACTTTCCCCTCGATCGTTTCAGAAATATTGGCTTGCAACACTTCCCGCAACTGGAAACCGCTCAGATGATAGAAACTTACGACGTCGCTGCGTCGAGCATTTGTCACGGACTGAAAGGGCTCTCGCAGGGCCAGGGAAAGTTATGCCAACTATCCGTGGATCACATGCCGAGTGTGGCGAAGGGTGCAAAATTTGGAATTCTCGAGTGCCAGCATCAGTTTCACGATCGAAGGTGGAACTGTTCCACGGTCTCTGATGAATCCGTGTTCGGACCTATGCTCAGAATAGGTAAAACTCTCTTATACTAAATTATTTGCATTATAAATTCTTTTGTTTCTTTCTTTCTTTTCTCTTGAACGAACTATTCCAAAGTTTTTTCTTTTTTTTTTTTTTCATCAGCGAGCAGAGAAACTGCGTTCGTACATGCAATCTCAGCTGCAGGAGTGGTGTATTCGATTAGTCGATCGTGCAGAGACGGGCAATTGTCCTCGTGCGGCTGTTCCAGAAGCAGTAGACCCAGAGATCTAAAGCGAGATTGGATCTGGGGTGGTTGCGGGGACAATCTCGAATACGGTTACAAGTAATTGCTGCAACTTTTCTTTCTTTTTTATTAATTGTATCAATTGCTTAAAAGTCAAAGCTTTCATTGCAAGTTCATTTTCTCAGATTTACACAGGCATTCGTCGATGTGAAAGAACGTGAACGGAGCTTTAAAAGGGGTAGCAGAGAACAAGGCAGAAGCCTGATGAATCTTCATAATAACGAGGCTGGACGTAGGGTAAATTTTACCTTCTCTTATTCTTGTTTTATTAAATAAGATCGACAATGACTGTGAAATTGATAAATGTTTCTCCAAAGGCTGTTATAAAACGATCCAAAGTAACGTGCAAGTGTCACGGAGTTTCTGGAAGCTGCAGCTTAATCACTTGCTGGCAGCAACTCGCTTCCTTCCGAGAAATTGGTACGTTTCTTTCAATGTAATTAATGTTGACGTTACCGTGAATGAAATGATAATAGTATCACAAGTATTAATCATCTGTGCAGGTGATTTCCTTTTGGATAAATACGACGGGGCAACGGAGGTCCGAGTAAACAGACGTGGTCGTTTGTCTATGCGAGACCCACGATTTTCATTACCTACGGCAAATGATTTAGTTTATTTGGACGAATCTCCAAACTATTGTCTTCCTAACGAGACACTTGGATCATTAGGTAAAACAAAATTCTAAAGGGTCGATTTATTATTCGTTTCTATTTTTAAATTGACTTTCGAAAATATTAAATAAAAATCACATACAAATTATGTACTGTGCTTCTACAAAATTCCCTTCTTTAACGAGAGTGAATCTTTATTAGGTACACACGGGAGAATTTGCAACAGAACATCATCCGGTATGGATGGATGTAATCTTCTTTGCTGCGGTCGGGGATACAACACGCAGAAAACGACAATTAGAGAACGATGCGAGTGCAAATTTCATTGGTGTTGCTACGTTGAATGCAAAACTTGTGTTAAAAGCGTAGATATTCATACTTGCAAATAAAATTTCGATTCATCTTATTTGATACTTTCGTAAGGGAAATTTATGTACCTCTCTCGTGATACGTTTTTTTCTCATATTTTAGCCAGACATAAATTATTAAGAAGTATAACGCTGTGTATATACACTTAAAATTAAAGCAAACGTTTAGTAAAATATTTTAGTAAAATGCTTACTCGTTATTATCATCATTTAAAAAATTTTATTTTAAAATGCACGCGAATTTTTTATTTTATGTTGCTATCGATTTTTCTGATCAAAAATTTTAAATACAAATAAATTTTCGAAATTGAATACAAATAGCTGTTTAAAATTCTGAAAACAACTGAATGATCTACAACAATACATGTAATATTATCAGTATTCAAAATTTTAATTTTAATTTTTAGACTAAAGTATTATTATCATTTAAGATGTAACATACATAAATTTATTTTTCTACATGTGCAGGATTTTCTACAAAGTTTCTCAATAAATATAAGTGCATCTTGCAAAATCCAATAACATGGTAAAAATAAGAATTTAATAAATTTTTATACAATTGTTTATAAAGTTAACTCAACCAAATTAAGATTCATAAATGACTTGTGATCTGTGATTTCATAAATAGAAAAGAAAAAAATAGAAAATTTTATAAATTTTCCGAACTATTTAAATATTTTGTTACTTACAATTATGACATAATTATTAGTATAACATTATATTTGGAAAAAAATAATTTTATTAGCGCACAAAATAAGTCAGCCTAATATATAGTATTAATTTACTTTTTAGGATTAGTAATAATAAATCCTGCACAATTACATATGTACTTATGTAATATTATTGAGTACAGTAAGTTTATTATATTTGTCGTAAATTAAATTTTATTTAATATTAATATAATTATTATTTATTTCTATCTTTGTATAATCTATTCTGTACAAACTTGCATTATATTTCAATTAATAGAAGTGCTTCAACAATAATATTCTGTTCCATTTAAAGGATATTTGTGTTTTAATATCCTTTCTCAAAATTTCTTCCAAATCTTAAAAAATAAAACTCTAAAATTGTTGTTTTTTAGTTTTCTCTGTAAATTACAGACTGTAATGTATAAAATACATAACTCAAAATTTTTTATTAATTAAAAATGATACATAACACAAAAATTGTGCATTGTATATTTATTGTTATATAATAGTTTTATATAATAACACTTTTATACAATATTTACATTAAACTATTCATACGTTTCCCAAGGTTTTTCTGGATAGTTCCAAGAATTAGGTTTTGGATGTTTATATCTTTCTGGTTCTTCTATACAAATTCCATTTTCTACCATTGCATTTATTAATGACTGAACTTTATTTCCAGCAGCCAAAAATGCTTTATTTACATAAATTTCTGATATACCACTTTCTAAACAACGTTGTGCAAGTAACTGTCCCACAAACTTATATGCTACGACATCAATTGTACTAAAACATAAATTGTATGATACCTCTTGTATTTTGAATTTTAAAAATTAAACTTAATAAAATTGAAAGTATATATAGTCATTAATGATAAGTAAATTGATATAGCTATTATCTATTTTCATAAAGTTTTCATAAGTTAGTCAGATAATCTGTTATGTGGATGGATCTTTGTCATTATTTTTTACTAGTTGACATTTCAAGTAACTACATTTATAATGCATACAAACCTATATAGTTGTTTTCTCAATCCCCATTCTTTACTTGATGCTGTAATAATTTGACCATTTTCAAAATGACAAATTTCTGCCATGACATAACGTTTACTGGCAGATACATTCAATCTATTAGACAAATAAAATATTAAAGTAACATCTTAAAATTTAGAATAAATATATCGTTAATGTTACGACAAAAAAAAATTATATTAGAATGATTGTCTTACTTATGCCAATATCCACGTTCACATTTGTCAAGAACATAACCTATAGGTTTCCTCGCAATTCTTAAACGTTCTAAATTTCGTGGATTACGATTTCTGATTTCCTTGCAATTTTCTACTATCTCCGCATTCCCATGTATTTGTCTTTTAATTGAAGTGTTGATAAGTGTTCGAAACATTTTAAGTTTTTTGTATAATTAGATTTTGTACAATTTCTATGCAAATTTTAGATATTTCTTAAAATCTTTAGATATTTTGATAATTTTATTTATTTAAATGCGAATAAAATGCATACGTATCTACATTTTTTTTTTTTTTTTCGTTTAAATCTCAAGTTCTTTAAATATTTCAAGACAAATTCACAAACAATAAATATAGGTTAAGCAGTAAACTTCTCACTTAATGGACCAATACAATTAGTGGCGCAATAGGCAATATTTTTCATAATATTCAAATTTAAGTTCAATTTAATTAAAGTAATAAAAAGAAATGATAATTTATTACATCAGTGGTAAAACCAATGTTTTATTACTAGTTAATTAAGAAATTTTAATTTTATCAATCTTTAATTAATTTATATGTATATATGATCTCAATAAATTTTTTTATACACATGTATAAATATATCGATGTCCTTTTATTAATATTGTTTTGTATTGTAATATTTATTAATATTCTTATTTCATTACAAATAGAATTAAAGGGAAAATGATATATTAAGTAATTTTATATTTTGTTGATCTATCAATTTTCGTGGAAAGATCTAGTATAGTAATTTATTATTTTCTATAAATATCAACATCCTCTTTCTAAAAGAAGTATAAGATATATGTTATACACTACACACTATATACTGTATACTATATTCTATATACTATAGTCCACATACTAGTATGTAGTATAATAAGAAGCATATAATATGTAGGAAGAAGTATAGTAAGCATGTAGAAATAAGTATAACAAGTACAGATACTTCAGTTTTGAACGTTTGAAGTGTATGTTTTCAAGAACGTTTCAGTTATTTTGTAAGAATAATAGTATGAAAATATGAATTTGTAAAATATCTATATTTATGTCAAAAACGAGATATAAAATGATAAATGTATATATTAAAGAATTTGTGTAAATGTTTTTAAAATTTTGAATTCTTATACAGGGGACAGCACAATCTCCAGTGTCTTGTAAGGATTAAGTGTATAAATCTAATATTTTGTTTTTCTAAGTTTTATACATAACCAATTTAGATATGAAAAATGAAAAGGGAGGATAGATATATGATTTATAATTAAATAAATGTTACATGGCTAATAGAAAAATTTTATAACATCAAGAATTAAGAGTTAATTTCAACATGGGTACTGTAGAATATGGTTTCCCAATGATTGGTGGTTTAATGCCAGTAAGTAAAAAAGAAATATAATTCGTTTATGTATGAAAAATTGCATTATATTTAATAATTTTCTTAAATACGTTTATATATTTTATATATTTTCTTTTTATATAATTGGTTTTTGTATTACTAGCAAATTCAAGCTCTTATAGCACCACCTGTATCGGAAGATTCTAAAACAGCAAAAAGTAAAAAGGATAAGGAGGAGAAAAAGCATCCGTATTTTAAAAGAAGAGGTCGGGGACACAATCGTGATATCTGTGATGCCTGTCGAGATGGAGGAGAACTTATTTGTTGTGATAAATGTCCTGCATCATATCACTTGCAATGCCAGTGAGTTTGGATATTCCAAAATGAAAGAGATTTAATATTTTTTGTTTTAACAATGTTATTTCTAAACATAACAATGGTTACTAAATCCAACTTTTTCTTTGCTTGAATTGAATTCTTTATACATAATCATTTATAGTTATCCAGCAGTGGATCCAGCAGATATTCCTAATGGAGAGTGGTTGTGTTATGCTTGTCGATGTGCATCAAAGAGGAATCTTTTAGATACTAAAGGAAATGAGAAAAACAAAAAAAAATCTGCGTTGGAAGTGCTAGCTTTGGCAGCATCTTTAGTTAATCCCAGGGAATTTGAATTACCTAAAGAATTGCAATTACCAATTATGTTCCCTGGTAGTAATAAAGTAGATTATGTTTCAGGTAGAAGAGGAAAACAACAAAGCGGAAATAATAATGGTATATATATTATTTTTATAGGTTTCGTGTTACATAATTTATATTCAATTATAAGATGTTTCTTTTCAGTGGGGAAAAGTCACTGTTTAGATAATAATTTAATGGTACCTTTACCGGCACGTTTATGTTTTGAATGTGGCCGTAGTTGCAGAAAAGCACCATTGATTGCATGTGATTACTGTCCATTATATTTTCATCAAGACTGTTTGGATCCACCACTCACTGCTTTTCCCATTGGAAGATGGATGTGTCCTAATCATCCAAATCATTTCATAGATCAAAATTTATTAACATCGTGTAGAGTGACTGAACGTATTAAGCTTTGGGATAAATATGCCAATCAACGTATAGATCAACACGCAGTAAAATTAGACTTTTTGCGTAAAGCACGTGCTGCAAATCCACTTTTTCGGACAAAAATCAAATTAGAAAGTCGGACAAGAGTAAAGGTACCCTGGTCTGTAAAATTTCATTATGAACATCCACCAGAATTAGATTCTGTACAATTTTATCATGATGCTGTTATAAAACCAATTGTTAAGAACATTAAAGTGCAAGATATAGAAAATAATGATATCAAACTTCCTAAAATAGAGAAAGAAAATACAGAAGTACAAAGAATTGAAGAATCAATGGAAATAGAAAAGGAAATTGAGAGTAACAATGAAATAAAGGATAAAATTAATCAAGAGGAAACAAGTAGTACGAAATATGAGGAGAAAGTAGAAGAAGAAAATGTAACTGAAAATAGATATAATAATGATATTGGTACTGAGAGTTATGTAGAACGATTTGGCTATGATATAAAAGAAGGTGTACAGTTACTTGAAAGACCAGTTTTAGAGGCATTAGCATTACAACGATTAGAACAAATTTTAGACCCTGATGGAGAAAATTATGAGACTATTAATTGCCAAACAAAGGCTAGAGCAGCATTGTTTTCTTTAAATCGTAAACCTAAACCACCAGCTTTTATGATTCATAAAACACTAACTATTGGAAGTGGCCCAAATTGTGATTTAGTTTTATCTAATTATGGTAACTGTAGCTTTACATCTTCAAAACACGCTATTATTTTTTTCGACGAGGTAATTATAAATAACTATTTTAATACTATTTTCATTAAATATTGTATATAATATACTATTTTACTTAATATTATTTTATTTACAGAGTACCAAACGTTATGAATTATTAAATTATAGTGAATATGGAACAGTAGTTGATAATGTATTGTATTCTTGTAACTATACAAGCGTGATAGAACAAGTAAAAGAGGAAGCTGACGAGAAATCAATGACTAAGGAACAGGAAACTACAGAAGCAGTGAAATCTATAATAAGAGAAAAGGTTTTAACTCAAGAACAAGTAGAGAATAAAAGAGTATTGTGTAAATGTAATTTAACAAAACACGAGACAAAAGACAAACATCATTTAGAAGAAGGATGGGAAGGAAGTGCTATTGTGGCTCATGGATCAACATTGGCATTTGGATGCCTAATGTTTGTGTTTAATACGATAAATGCACATTTAGAACGATGAATTTTATGGTGTAAATATTCTATCATTTCCATGTACAGATATTTTCGTAAGCTAATGATAATTAAATTAATGAAGTAAATTTTTTCTATTTTATCTTTTTTCGATTTCACTGGTGTTAGAAAATAAATTGCAAAGAATGTTTGATAAAACTACTTTATTTAATCAAGCTATTTTTATGTATTTATATCATAATTTATATCTTTATCGTCATCTTCAATAGATTCATCAAAATCTCTAATTTTAACATCAGCATCCTCTCCATACTGAATAATATTGTCAATCGTCAGTTTAATATCTGCCATATTTTCTTCGTCTTTTATATTTAATGGATAAAAACGCACTAAACTATAGTCCTCTATAAGCCTTCCTATTGCTTCAGAAAGGCTCTTGTATTTTTCATTCCAAGGATCTTTTTTTATGTCTGCTAATAAACTGTGTGGGTCAGGCTCTAAATATTTATCTAATTGCTTTTTTGCACTTTTTGATAATAAATCCATTTTGCTAAGGATATTAATATGTGGTAATTCTAAATTGATCATCACACTAAGTGCAGCCATTGTACCTGATAAAAATTTTGATCCATCAATCATAAATTGACTATCAATCAAAAATACTCCACATATACGGAAATTGAGATTTTGTAACATAGTTATTAATTGACGAATGATTGTCATATGTGTATATAATTCAATTTGCCCTGGACAATCAAAGATAATATAATCATCATCCACGTCACCTAATTTTTCTTCTAACCAAGATGAGTTTTCTATTATATACCTTTAACAAAAATAAAGTTTTACTGTAAATATAAATTTCATTACAATCTCTAAACAAAGTAAAATCATTTCATAAACTTACTCCATACAGAATACAAGCCCACCATTTGGTCCAAATTTTAATTCATCATCTTCCATAACATCATCTAAATGTACTAATTCTCTTATATCGACTAAGGGATTATAATCAAAATATTCTGCTGCTGGATCTAAATTTACCACATCTATTGTTTTATTTTCACTAGCTGCATGTTGTTGAATAGCAGAACAGTAAGTAGACTATGTAAAAAAATAATTATACATCAATTTGTGATACAAGTTAGAATATTTACTAAAAAAAAAAATAATACGTATATTGCTTAATAATTATATCGATCGTAATTTTCTAATTTTTAATTTTATTGTATGTTTAAAATTTATTCAAAACTGTTTACACGTGATTATATCTTATTGTCAAACTAAAAGGTTATATCTTTAACTAAATTTTATAAGTTATAATAAAAATTATAATACCTTTCCACTACCGGCTGGTCCCATTACAAGTTGTGCGTATCTCATTTTGTTTCTTTGTTTTTATAAATATCATATAAATAAAATGTATTTATATTAATTGTACACGTTAATAGCTGGAAATGATCACGAATGGTTGAATGAATGAAGGTTGTCAAACCTGACTTTGAGCAATGAAAAGTTAATATTTAGATTAGAACTGTCACAAAGAATTTATACAAATATAATTACAATGAAGTAAAATTTTATGTTAAAATAGTTGTACCTCCTATTTTTTTTTTTAAATAAATATTGATTAGAAAAAAAATATAAATTTTTACATACCAAATTTGTTTTACTTGTTACTATCTTCAGATGCGAAATAATACTATAATATATGGATATAATTATAAGATATAATTTACTACGATTTTTAATAACACAGAAAATGCATTGTTAAAAAATTTTTTAATTCTTTTATTACTTTACAAAGAGTAAAAAGAATGGACATAGTTATACTGCTTATTGAAATATATGTATATAGAGGGATTTTTATAAAAAAAACTTTTTAATATAAGGATCAAACAAAAAGATCAAGAGATTTATAAAAAATATAAGATTACAACTTATATTAATTATTCAGATTGTTTTAAAATGATCATCTGAACTTGTTGTGTATATATGACCTTCGGAAACTAAAAATTCTAAGATATCATCTACATGTTGTAAAAGGGTTTCTGGTACTTTTTCTTTAATTTCTGTTCTTTCAATACCAGATTCAGTATCGTTTTGTGTCTGAATAAGTTTATAAACTAAATGTTGTCCTGTTGACATTCCAGTAGCAGATTCATTTGATGAAAAATCTTCAGCATTTCTCCCTTCATCAACTATTCCACATTTTTGTGCCATTAGTTTAGCTTTCAATGTAACATAAGTAACTTCAAGAATATGATTTGTTAATTCATTCAAGGTTTGTAGTGGCGACATTCGTAAGATTAAAATATGTCGCTTATCATTTTGTTCTCTAAGCAAACCAACTATGCGAACATATGTGTTCGTTTGTATTGTAAGTTCTTTCTTGTTCACTTCTAACCATTTGAGTGCAGTGATAGTACCTAAATATGTTAACATAGAAAAAAAAACAGAGAATCAAAAAAGAAAAAAGTTTAGAAAACGGTGTAAATAGTTATTAAATTAAACCTGTTTCATCTTCAACATTATATGATATTTTTGTTGCTGTCTCTTCAACACTACGCACTAATCCGACGATCATAAACATACGTGCTGACAGATTCCATATTTTTGGCTCATCAATGGAATCAAAAGAGAGTAAATTTCCTATCATAGCAGGAACAATAGTTTGTTTTTTGCTGTCTTTTCTTTGATTTTCATCTTTCAAATTATCCGAAAATCCACCCTGAGGATTTATACTACTGTCCAAATTTGTCGACCACATTGAATTAATGAATCCGATATATCTTTATAGAATATTAAACTTTATATCAATAAGCAATCGATTATCAAAAACGTTGCAATACAAATCAATTTACGCGCGAAATATAAATTGTATACATATATAACGCAGATTAGATTCGCCATGGAATGAAGTGGAAAAGTACATTTTCAATTAACTATTATTGCGTATCCCTCTTGAGCTATCACAATATGGTTATGAATATTCTATTACTTTACTCGAATACATCTGGCGCGAACTTTATCTTTTATACGTATAATATCAATCGTTTTTTGTTTTTAGTACAAACAGCTGCAATTTGATGCTTCTAATTATTTTTATCTCGAATTAAAATATCATTAAGGTAAAGTTGTGCACATTTGTTACCTTTGAGGTGACTTTCTTCAATATAATATTTACAAATTTTAAATAGAATTATCATTGAATAACATTGAATAACTGTGTAATAAAAGCTGAATCAAGTGTTTATAATAAAATTTTTCATAAACACCATTGAAATATTTATTTTAAGTTTAGTAATTTATTCAATATTCGTATGGAAAAAAATATTTTGTATGAATTTAAAAATATTCATGTTTTTTATTAAATTGAAAATGTCAGTTCGTTAGCAAAGTTTCAATTTTTTTTTGAAGTTATAAAAAATTGTAATACGTAAAAAATCAATGTAAATATGCCTTATGGTATGAACATGTAGTGGATGAAGGAAAACTTTGGTTTGTTGATTTAAAATTACCATAAAAAGTATCATGGCGTCTAAGACCCGTGCGGACAATACCGTTAACGAACGTCGTTTACGTCCGATATATGGTAAGTATACTATTAATATTAATATCAATAAGAAAAACGTTACATTTTTTAAATTATAAGAGAATGCACTTTCAGTACTTGACCGGCAATGAGGTTATGTAACGTTATTGCGCTATGGATTTCAGATTGGTTGGATAATGGAAATAATAAGAAAGCTCTTCAAGAAGCAGATAAAGTGCTCAAAAAGCAGCCAAGCAATCAGTGTGCCAGGGTACTCAAAGCTTTGGCTTTGTTACGTCTTGGTAAAGAAAATGAATGTCAAACTATTATGGATAAAGTACGTTCAGAGATTCCTTATGAGGATTGTACTCTTCAGGTCATGAGTATTTGTTATAGAGAGAGACATCAACGTAAGTTTAAATTTCAGTCCGTTATTTTTTTATATTTATAAGTAATTGTAATTGTCACATATGCGTAAAATTTTTATAAATATTAAATATCACTTTGAATTTTTTATAGCTGATAAAATTAGTGAAGTGTATGAAGCTGCAGTTAAAGTAGATCCTAGCAATGAAGAATTGTTAACACATCTCTTCATGTCTTATGTTCGTCTTGGAGATTACAAGAAACAACAACAAACAGCACTTGCCTTATATAAATTAAAACCAAAAAATCCTTATTATTTTTGGGCTGTGATGAGTGTAGTTATGCAAGCTATACATTCAGATAGAAAATTAGCAAAAGAAATTACTTTACCTTTAGCAGAAAGAATGGTTTGTAAATTATTATAAAATTATTCTGGTATGGCAAGTATTTTATTGGTAGTTTTTATAGTGTTTTTAATAAAAATTAGGTATTGAAATTAATTAAAGAAGGAAAACTGGAAGCAGAACAAGAAGTACAGCTTTACTTAATGATATTAGAACTTCAAGGTAAAAGTGAAGAAATGTTAAATGTTTTATCAGGACCATTAGCTTCACATCTTTCATCTGTTTCACAACACAAAGCAGCACTTTTATTAAAATTGAAACGTTTCCCTGAAGCAGCTAATGCATATAAGGAACTCATCAGTGAAAAGTGAGTTTAATGTAGTGTACGTGCATATTAAGTAATAATATTCTAATGTCTTATACAACTTGTGTATTATAAATAGTGTTGACAATTGGACATATTATCAAGACTATCTTCTTGCGGCTCTTGAGTTTCAAAAGCCAGAAGAATGTTTAAATTTTCTTAGTAAAATTATAACCTCGTCAGAGAAAAAATTTAGAGCTCCTTATCTTGCAAAATTTGAATTATTAAAGCTTACTAAAAGTAGTCAAATTATTCAAAATATTACCGAACCAATTGATTTAATGTGTCAGTATTTTTCACAATTTGGAGAAAAAAGTTGTGTAGTTGGAGATTTGCGTTTATATCTACATTTACTAACACCTACAGGCAAGCAGGATTTGATACAAAAGGTAACTAATAAAATGTACTATTCAGATAAAAGCAACAATTCATTTGTACATTTTATTCCAAACATTGTTATGTTTTTAGATAGAAGAAAATGTTGGTGTTAAACCTGAAGGATTTCCAATTACTATACAGCAAATGCAGAGACATATACACTTAGAACAATTACGTCGCATTTGTGGTTTTCATCACCCTCCGAATAGTGATATAAATAAGCAAAAACAATTGGTAGAACGGTTATGTAAATTATATAAAAAGGGTAATGAATTATGTCCTATCCAAGATAGATTACCAACAGACTTTTGTCCAGCGGATTCTTATATACTTTTAGCAACGCACTTATTACATGAATTATGGTGCAATACAAATGATGCAGTTTATCTTTATAGGTAATTATTTTCTATTATTAAAAGAAAGTATTTATGGCAGAAATTTAGTAAAAGTAATAATGTATTTTTATAGGGCAATGGAACTATTAGAACGTGGTTTATTATCGAGTCCAGCTAATTTTTATATAAAAATTCTATTAATACGAATCTATTTGGAAGCAGGATTAATAGGTGCAGCTGATCATGTTTTTACATTATTGGATGTTAAACATATTCAGTTAGATTCATTGGGCTATTTACACTCACCACTACTTGCTCCACTTGGCCATCTTTCATTAGCTTCCATAACTTTAGATCATACTACCAAATTTTTTATTGCAAATTACAAAGATGTATGTATTTGCATATTATACAATATTCTTCATAAGAAATTCTATCTAATTCAATTATAATATATGATTAGAGTGCAGATCATTTAACATTTGCCTATAAATACGGAAGTTTTGTAAAGATTCAAGAATTTGTGGAATTGAAAGAACGTTTGGAAAATTCTTTGCACTTTGTTATGACTAATGTAGATAAGATGTTATTGGAATTAAGTTGGTGCAATAGTTCTACATCTCTGATTTCTACATTAGATAATATGGATATACAATTAATCGAAGATTCTGTCCGATTAAATTCATTACGAGATAATCGTGACTTGGAGGTAATTCTAAATTTATATTTCTAAAATAAGTCTAAATATCTAAAATTTAAAAGAATTAATAATATTTTATTTAAACAGGTTGTCCCTGGATGGGAACCATTTACGGAAAATGACCAAGATATTAGAATGCAAGAAGAGACGCGCATGTGCATGTTAAGATTACTAACAGTGCGAGATTTAATTTTAAAAATATTAGCAGCGTGTGTAGCATCTGATAGTTCCTCTCTTCTTAAACGGTTTTCTAACGAATTAAAACAGCTGGATAATGAACAAATTCCTTTGATTCTTCAAAAATTTGAATCAGAGGGAAAGAAGAACAAATCATGTAGAATGTTAGTTCCTATGGATGCAGTTGAAAGGTTACGTGAAGCTCATTATTCCGAACAACTGCAGACAATCGCTCGATTCGCAGAATCGCTTGCTCAGTCACTTTATCCTGATTTCGAATGTATTCAAATGCTGCGAGTTTCACCATGTCTTCAGACGATAGATATTCCTGAAAAGAGAATTCCAATGTCCTTCAAACATTTTTTATTAAGAGCGTCAACGTGCAGTGAAACTCTTGCAATTATTAGTGCCATATGTACTCTATGTGCAACACAATTACAACCTAAGACTTCACAAAAGAAGAATAAGAAGAAATGTAACAAACAAATAACATCTAATCATTCATTAAATGATAATGTAAATGATTATGTAAGTTAATTGAATTAGTCGATGTAAATTGTTTACTTTTAACTCAGGTAATGTTTTAATTTATTCCTTTACTATGTTACAGAGTTGGAAAGAAATAGCAATGTTACTTGAAGAAAGGGTTCAAAATTTAGATTCGGTACTAACAGAATTTGAGAAATATCAGTTACATACAGGATTAAGTAACGACGAAGATGATCTGTCTGTGACGATAATTAAACATGGACAGGATAGTTTGGGACAAAGTTGCAGATCATTAAAATCTCGAGCTCAAATTACGCTAAAACTTTTAAGCAGTTTAAAAAGCTGAAATTATACGAAAATTCTTGTACAAAGAATGTCCATCCAACTATTCACTGATTTTTAAAACCAATTCATTTATTGTGTACATAGTTATTAGTCCTAATCAATTATAAATACCGACTGAATTGTTTATTGCAAATCAAATGTTTTAATTTTATACTAAATTCATAAAAGTAATTCAGTAATATTTCAAAAAATAATTTAGTAATATTTCACATGCACAATTTTTGTTTGATATTTTCATGTTAAAATAGAACACACTGCCGTCTTATGTGAACCATATTTCAAAAATAACTAAACAGTATATTTGATAAAATTGCCACATTGGATTAATAAAATTGGGTTAAATTCAAATTCTATTACCTTTGGATATGCAAATAATATTGAGGAATACTTTTTAATTGATCATTATTGATTTTATTTATAATTATGTAAAAATTGAAGTATAATTTTTTATTATCTCAAAGCTTATTGAAATTGTTCGTTATTTTCATATAAATTTTTAAGTTATATTTATATTGAGCATTGAGTTTATGTGATGGTTATATATAAATTATATATATATAAATCGTCTTATAGATGAAAAGTGTTATAAAATTGAACTTAATTTTAAAAAATGTTACCTTTTGTCCCCTTTTAATATCAGAATTTTTTATTTGTATTTTGCTTCTTACATTGTACATGAATAAATTTATTACTTGTTAATCATGTAATTTAAGTAATTAATTAATTAAACTGTATGAAATTAATAAATTGGATAAATTTGTATGAAATGAAAAAGATTGTTTCTTTTTATGTATTTAGTCAATTTTAATTGGTTAACACTAGCTAATATGTTGTCTAATTAATTATATTTATTTAAACTTTAATTATTTCTATTTAAATCAGGGACACTTGGTTACCAAAGAGCATTGTAAAATTATTAGTTATTATAATAAAGTATAATAAAGATGTGTGCATTAAAAAATTATATTTTTATATTTTAAAAAGTAATATTGATTCTAGTAACAAAATTAAAATTGTAGTACTCTTGAGGTTATTTTTGCACACTGGTGTATTTTTCTGAGATGTTAGTATTGTAGGAAGAGTTCCTATATTGTATATTTCTGATTTATTTTTCATACTAATAATATTATATTCTATTATAATATCATTATATTACCACTATAATACCATCAATTATATATATAAGACGAAAAGATATTTTGCATCAGAAACGCAGGCAAGATTACACAAAAGATTTGTATTCGCGTGTGATACATGCTTAAAGTGCAATCTGTGAATACACGGTTTAAGGTCTATGTATATACGCACATCGTAACGTACGATTGATAATTAAAGCAAATAGTAAATATTATTATTTGTATTGAATTATTAAACGATATTTTGTAATATATTTACAGCACCCATTACTACGAATTTATTCGTAATAATTTACATTCTCATTAATTACTCATAATGTGGAATAACCTCGATAATAGCGTTGTGAGTACATCAGGGGGATTTTTGAATGATAGTCAGAATTCAAATGATGAAAATAAAAGGAGTGCTAAGAGAATCAACAAAATAATCCCTGTTATGATTCAGCACTTAATGCAATCTGAAAATTTGGAAGGTAGCATTGTTACTTTCATAGGAATTACAAACCATATAGAAAAAAGTAGTACAAAAGTGACATATGAAATTGAAGATGAAACAGGTATCAAAGAAGAACATTTTGCGATTTATTAAATCTTACAAACAAGTTGCTATTGTTAATACAATCTTTTGTATTAATCAATCTTATGATAAGCATTGTAGAATTAATATTGATTAATATTAATTGTTACAGGCTGTATTACATGTTTCCAATGGTTAGCAGTAGGAAATATATCAGAGCCAGTAATTAATTTAAATACTTATGTACGAGTATTTGGACACATAAGGGAACAAAATGAAACAAAACATATATTAATTTTAAAGATTTGCCCGGTCACTACTTTAAATGAACTAACTAGTCATTTATTGGAAGTGACCTTTGTAACATTACATATTCAAAAAACCTCTAATGATCAATATAAAGATTCTGATGTTCCTATGCCAGATGATAACCTTGGGTTAACTAAGGATCAAATCACAGTCTTTAGGATTATTCAAGCGGAAAATGACACTGTTAATGGAATAGAAAGAAAAACTCTCAAGAATCGTGTTCCAAAGAATATTTTGCCAATAGTTGATGATATAATCGACTTCCTTACAAGTGAAGGACACATTTATACTACTTTTACAGATGATCATTTCAAAACAACATAATTATACAAGAAAACAAAAAATTCTTTTGTTCAAATTTAATTTAAGAAAATAGCATTAAAATAGTTTAAACTTACTAAAAAAAGAAAAAAAAAAAATAAATACATTCTACATGATTATTATAGATTTTTATAATATCTAAATGTAAAATTATAATGTCAGGAAATTAGTTTTTATAAAATTTGCAGAATTTTAAAATTTCAGTTTGTATAATTAATAATAAATGTAAATAAATATTGTTTTCTACAAAAATTCGATTAAATAATTAATTCAATATCGACGAATTAATGTCTAAAAATTTTTTTTCTTTTTTTTATTAGACAAAAATTTAAAATCTCGTTAAAAGTATTTTATGTGATCTTCTGTATGATGCATAAAAAGTTGAGTTAAATCCTAGTGTAATAATATTACCAAAATATTCTGCACAAAATCACTAGAGATCGTTTTTTTTTATTTCTATGAGGCTAACATTTGGGCATGCGCAAAAAAATTAGTTGGTACTCTGTCATCATTCTATATAAAAACTTCATTCGGTTTATATTTGTTAGTCGTCTATTACTAATAGAGTGAGTAAGGTGAAGAAGTGAACTTTTTTTCATACATTGAAAAGACTTGATTATTAAAGTAAATAGAATATTACTGTAGAATATTATTATAATTCAATATAATAATATATGTAATATAGGTTAGTGAATGAATTATTAAAATTATTACATTTAAGTTAATTTAATATAGTATAATTGAATATACAAAAATTCTTAAAAATGTTTACAGTGTTCAATATGTCTGAATCTATGGATACTTCTGAACCTTCTAAAGAAAATATATCTGCGCAGCCTGATATATCTATTCAAACTGATATTAGCGAGAAGAAGAAGCCAACATGTATCATTATTCTTGGAATGGCTGGATCTGGAAAAACTACATTTGTACAAAAACTTGTTTCAATATTGTATAACATAGGAAAACCATATGTCATAAATTTGGATCCTGCATGTTCAGAAGTACCTTATCCTATTAATATAGGTAATATATTATATTATATTATTATTGTCTTGTTGTAAATGTTTTATTAAGTTCCTAATAAATTTTAGATATTAGAGATACTGTCAATTACAAGCAAGTAATGAAACAATATAGTTTAGGACCAAATGGTGGTATTGTTACTGCCTTAAATCTTTTTTCCACAAAATTTGATCAAATTATAGAACTTATTGACAAAGCAGGCAAAGAACATGAATATGTAATTTTGGATACTCCTGGACAAATTGAAGTTTTCACGTGGTCAGCAAGTGGTACGATCATAACAGAAGCTTTAGCATCTGAATTTCCAACAATTATAGTATACATATTGGATACTGTAAGAAGTGTGAATCCTGTAACATTTATGTCCAACATGCTTTATGCATGTTCTATACTTTATAAAACTAAATTACCATTTATTGTTACTATGAATAAGGTAATTGTCAAAATGCATAATACTATCGTGTTATCCGACAATTAATCTAATAGTATAATTCTAATTATATCGTTTTAAGATCGACATTGTAGAACATAGTTATGCAGTAGACTGGATGCAGGATTTTGAGGCATTCCAGGAAGCTTTGGATTCAGAAACAAGTTACATTAGTAATTTAACACGTAGCATGGCTCTTACACTTGATGAATTTTATAGTAATTTACGTAGTTGTGGAGTTTCTGCTGCAACAGGGGCTGGTATTACTAAGTTCCTTGAACTTGTTAAAGATGCGAAAGAAGAATATGAAAGGTAAATGAAGTGAATAGTAATAAATATTTCATGTTATTTAAATAATAAATAATAAAAAATAATTCTTCTGTTAAAGGGAATATAAGAAAATGTGGAGGAAAGTGAAAGTAAAACGAGACGCTCAACGACAAAGAGCAGAAAAAGAACAACTTGAGAAAGCAACTCGGGAAGTTGCAGGAGAAGATGTACCATTAATAACAACAGTTAATAGTGGAAGAGAAATTTCAGACATATATTTGAAACACCCTTGTAATGAATCGAGTGAAGACGAAGAAGGTAGCGAAAATCCATTTAAAAGAGAAGAGGAAGACGAAGAGGATAAAATGGAAGCAGAGTCTTTTAAAAATTTCTTGAACAGACACAAAATGCAGCAGCAAAAGAAGCGTATGCTTAATCAACCCACGACAAGTAGTAATACATAATTTAAAGAGAATGAATTTTGTTATTAAGAAATGAATTTAATTATAAATGCATTATATTTTGAACTTTGTATTTTATAATATTACATACTTAATAGAAAATGTTATTTTATAAATTTATTTCTTAAATAGCAATTACTATTCTAATTTTAATATTATAGTAGTATTTTGATAACTTAGAATATTAAAATAATAGCTAAAATAAATTCCTTCTTCATAGGAATTTTAATTAATATTTTTAGAAAAATTTGTCCACTTAATATAAACACCGGAAGTAAGCTGTGTGTCATTTGAGTTATCCTTTTTTGAAGAAATCGGTACCGAATTTTTTGTAATCCAATCTACCGTGGTTTCACGGTTTTGTTGTATATATGAACCAAAATTAAATACTGAAATTTTATTACATTTAAGATTAATTTTTAATAGAATGTTGTTTTTTATATCGATTAACAAATATTTCTTTTAGTGATATTTCTCTACATAATATTATTAAATTTAAGAATTTTCCAAAGTAACTCGCGCAACAATTAACTAACTACTTAATAAGGATTTAGATTACACTACCTTTTTCAGGAGAATTTAAAGTATTTTCGTCTTTTAATTTACGATTTTGCGTTTGTTGGTATTCTCGCGATATTTGTTCTAACGTTTTCGTTAACGCCAACTGGAAACAATTAAAAATGTTGTGAATTACAAGAATTACAATTGTAATTTTCTGAGTAACTTATCTACTGAATATAATACAAATGTCAGGGTAATTGATTAAAGGATATCTTTCTTTAAAATAATGACTTTTCAAGTTAATTTATTGAAAGAAAATAAGTTACATGATTCCTTTTAAAAGTTTAAATTTTTATTTGCAAAGAAAATGCATGAAAAATCGTACTTCTTACGTACATATTTGTATTTTATAGGGAGAGCTAGTCGATGGCGACATATTTTTCTTTTTTTTTTTTTGTTTCATTCTACAAAAATATAAAAAAAAAGAAAATAATTTTTAATTTGCCACGAAAAACAGAGTATTCCCAATTGTTATTTACCCGACACATATGCAAACGTGACACGTGATCGGTGTTCTTGCTGAAAAAGCTTTGCTCCGCGGCATTTTTTATATTAAGCCGTTGACAGTGTCTTTTCCCGGCAGTTTTTCTGTACACCCTCGACAGGAGATCCGGCCTTCCGGTACGAAAATTCTCATGCAGAAATTCATGAACGTCTGGATTCTGCGAGTTACAAATCGGATCTCTGTTATGCGATGTCACTTTCCGGAAACCATACAGATTCAGCTGCCTGATGAAGCTCGTAATGTTTTTCGTTTTAAAGATGGAATTGCCCGCGTCGAGATACTGTTCCTGAAATTTTTTGTAGTCGAGAAGGATCGTGTTGCCGTTAAGGCTCCAACGGATGGCACCGCTCCTGCATTCGTTCACTATACGCCACAGTTTCTGCGGGAATCGCAATGAAAGGAATATGCAATCGTCGTACATGCCTGAATTCGAAAGTGGCGTTTATCGTCGTCCCGTGGAACGTAGAACGAAACTAAAAACACTGCAAAATCTGTCTCTCTCTCATTGCTTTCTCGAATTCCGATCGATTATCTTTTGCCAACAAAACACTATCGTATCACAGCAACAATATTTCTTCTTTTGGAAATTCGCATTTTAACCTTTCGATGCTGAAATTGAAGTGAACGTAGGAGATAAAGGAACTTCAGTCTCTTAAAATATCGTCAAAGTACGAAATACTTGCGTCTTGCAATTTTTAACGTTAGAACTATCGAGGACTATAAAAGTATAAAAATTGAGCCAAAGAAATTAGAATGCAAGGAATAGGAAGAGATTTATTATAATATACGATAATGAACATGAACTTTTTATTCATATATTTTAAAAGAACCACTCGAATTTCTAAAAAAAATGTAACATTGCAAATCCGCAAAATTACTCGAAAAAATTATAAATTGATCATTTTGTCCACTTTGGTAGTTCTAGAGTTGAAATTGTAATGATTGAAGTTCTTTTCGATTGTTATGAACAAACTTTTGCCAATATTCGGCAAACGTTTTGCTTCCAAATCGTTTTGCACGTTAAACAAAGTAGGGGATAAATTTTACTTAATAAATATATATCGTAGAATTTAATAAAAACGTTATGATTTAATACAATGATTCTTATGCTAAAATAATGGGTTTAAACTGTCTCTTATTCCTGCCCTTTTACACGATACTATAACATTTTATACAGATCGAAGAGATACGACGTGGTTTAAAGAAGAAATTAGATACGCGAACGTGTAAATAATTATAAGCGAATAATAAATTATTAAAACTATGTTACATATCCTTAACATTACAAAGTATTAATACTATTTCCTGGACAATGAAAGTTCGAGCGTCGAAACCTTCACAATTTCCCTGACGTCATTGGTATTTGTTTTAATTACACACGAGAGAGTACGTATACGTATGCAAATATAAAAAGTACGAAGAATTGTAACAACCGCTGCTAGATGGTAATTTTCAACAGTTTCTTTTTCATCAAATGTATATATACATCTATCATAGTAGTTCTCAAACACATCAGTCTTTCAATCCGGACGCTATGAAACGACGAAATATCGAAAGGAAGACGTCAACGGCGAGAGTATTATAATACGACGAGGCTCTAGAAGCTTTGGAAGCAACAACTCAAATTCATAAATTATCGTCTGTCGAAGTGCTGGCTTTCCTTTTTGTTGAATCACCTGTCAATCGGACAAAGCCGGCAACGTTTGCAAATATTCGTGCGGTTTGGTCGGCGCTGGCAACAAATAACCATCAGGATCCAACAAGTCTGGTGTACGAATGGTAACTGGTCCCTGGGGTGGTCTTGGCAACGTGTCTTGTTGAACGGATTTACTCTTAGCTTTCTCGAGCCTTTCTAATATCTCTGAGAACTTGATTCTGTCCTTAGGGTCGGTTTTCCAGCAATCTCTCATCAACTGGCAAACAAACGGCGGGCATCCTTCCGGGGGTATGAGCATTATTCCTTGGAAGATTAACTTCACTACCTGTCGGAACATTAAAAAAAAAAAAAACGTGGTAGATTGTAACTAATTATACTAAGGAAATTAGTATGTAAGGGAATGTCGTGTCAAGTTGCTTGAAGGAATGAGATTACTTTCACTGGTGGTGTAGCAGTGAGAGTAAGTAGTAAGAAAGCGTAATGGCGCGGCAGGTACAAAGTAATGTGAGTACGTGTAAGTACGGACGAAAGATCCGACACTAAAGATGTTTCATGCTTTTGTATCTTGGGAAATATATAAGACACGTAAATTGAAAGAGCTTTTGTAAATTGTTATTATTTGACCTGTCAATTCGATAGGGTCGTTTTACTCACTTCCTCGTTGTTGTGTCCGTAATATGGCTGTTTGCCGAAAGAATAGACCTCCCATAGAACAACACCGAAGCTCCATACATCGCTTTCCAGCGTGAAACGTCCGTACATCACGCTTTCCGGCGACATCCAACGAACCGGTAAAAGTCTAGAGCCTCCTATCTAAACAGAATAGGGAAACTCTGTTGAATGAATCACTTGAAGTGACCGATGAGCCATTCAAAGACAAAATCTTAATTACCTTGTAGTAATCGCAAGTATACACATCTCGTGACATTCCGAAATCTGCTATCTTGACAACGAGGTCCGAACCAACTAGACAGTTTCTGCACGCCAGATCACGATGGACGAACCTTTGACCGGACAAGTAAGTCATGCCAGCCGCAATTTGGATTGTTATCCAATGTAGAGATTCCTGAAACAGATAAAGCTGCAGGGCCTGGCAAAAATAGAGAGAAAAAGAAGAAAAGTGGCGTTTTATTAATGGAAATTTACCTGGGTCAGAGGCTGCAGGCCGGGTTTCGCCGATCTACCGAATTGTGGAGAGTTCGAGCGCAGAACTTCGGCAAGATCCCCGTAAGGCATGTATTCGAAAACCATCCACGGGCTACTGCTACCCTCTCGAAGCACGACACCCTTCAGCGACAAGATATTTCTGTGCCCAAACGTGGACATGATGTCGACCTCGCGCATGAAGTCTTCTTCCGCTTCGCGGGACGCAGTTTCTTTTAAGACTTTTATCGCGACGATCTCTTTCGACGAGTCACCCAGACACAATTCTCCTGTAAAAGAAAAAAAAGGGGGGGGGGGGATAAAGTCTTGGTAATTATGCGCTAGATATTCGCGAGAACTCTATAAAAACTCGATTTATGTTTATTATGTTTATTATTTATGTGCTTTGATATACTACGGTATGTTTTAAATGGTAAAAAATGATAAAAACCTTTGTACACTTTGCCGAAGCAACCCTCGCCGATGTCCTCTAAAAATACAAGAGATTCGCGTTGCAAAATTGCCACTTCTGGCGAGGCGCAACTAAAATACTGTGGATTAGGTGTGTACTTATTTGCTAGCAGCAATCCCTTTTTCAGATTGATCGGTGTTGCCTGAGGAGAACATATGCAAGCTATTTTCATAATAATCTTTTGATTGCCAGTCAAACATTCTTTTTTTTTTTTCTTTTTTTACAAAACATTTGTAAATTTTATTGAGAAGAATTTAATTATGATACTGCACACACACACACATATATACGAGAGTCAAAGGGACGTATTAGATTTCAGATGAGATCTATTCTGAGGTCCAGAATTATTTTGACGTGACTTTGAATTTTATCAACAGCAAATAACAAATAAAATTGCAATGCAAGAAATATGACGGAGAATATAAACTTCCTTGTCCGTTCGTGAAATGCGAACTCAATATAATCAGCATAAAGAGTGTTTCACTCAACCACCATTAAGTTTCAGTAGCTTACTTATTTGCGCATTGAGATAAGCTTGTATAAGACTGTCTTTAATAAAACGCTATCGAATAATCAGTTATATCGGTTAAAAATATTTTACATCTTTTTCTCTTAAACATTATTGCTAGACTTTCATCTGAAATCAAATATTTCAAATATTTCGAATATGAAGAGAGAAAGGAGATATATGAATAAAATAGAAGAAGGGAAGAAACATATAAATGAACAGTACATTGTATTTACACTTGACAGAAACGATATTCTCAATAATATAAAAATATTCATCGTTGCATTTCCTTCCAGTAATAAGAAAATATGAAGTTATCGTATGACTCTTCAGGAAATATATTAACACACTCAAAACTGCTATTGTACTCGAAGATATAATGTTAATTTTGCATTAAGCATGAAAAAAAAGAAGGAAAGAATTTTCTCTTTTCAATTAACCGAGAATATTCTGTTTTTCAAGCAACAAGTACAATTTTGAAAGGGTCCTGCAATATTATTATTTGATTGACGTACATCCAGCGAATTCCTTTGTGACTTGACGTTGTAACTCCGTTTCCTCACGCAGTAAACTATACTCAACAATATCGCTAATATCGTGACGAAAGCTATGGCGATTCCTATTATTTCAGGTACTCTTTGCCTCGTCCGTTCTACCTGTTGAACAATATGAATATACTACAAACTATGTTTGTAGAGGATCGTACAAACATCTGATGACTAACGAATGACATTGACGACAGTAATTTGAAGTAATTACCTGTTCAGCTTCTGGAAGTGCAGTCGTGCTGTTCGTAGAATTACCATTTGGGGGTATTATATTAGGTATAGGTCGAGGTGTTAGGGGAACTAGAAAAAAAGCAATTAAAAATCATATTTGTGTGAGACACATTTTCGTTCGTTTTAATATTCACAGAAACGTTGATGAAGTTACTTTTTTTTCTACTTTCGGTCGACGAGTGAAAAGTGACCTTTGTGAAAAAGATAAATTCAAAAGGGGGGGGGGGAGGGGGAAACGAATCGTAAGAAGTGGAATTCAAACAGGCAACGCAGGTTCCTCCTTAGGTTAAAGAAGGCCAAGTCTCGCGCGTTTCTTTCGATTTTACACGACGATGGAACGCGAGCGATGTAAATTTGGTCCAGAGTCGAAAAGTGGAGTGATTTATTCCGACGCGTTATTCTCGCGAGAAGACGAAGAAAGGAAAACATAATTTCATTCCAGGAAAGTCAAGGTGACGTTTGATCTTTTTTTAGAGACCGGCTATACTTTAACATCTCTTTTGCCATTTGTATGCTGTAGGAGCTTGCTTCTCGAGTGGCCGTGCGTTTAATTCTCGTTTTTTTTTTTTTTTTTTTTTTTTCTCAAATCAATTTCTGTATTGA
>NW_025109817.1:35280-120100 GCF_011392965.1 Frieseomelitta varia
GAACGAAAAAAAGAAATAATTCATTTTCTACTTTGTTTTCTATATATACATAGTAAAGTTCGTTTTTTTTTTTTTTTTTTTTCTTCTCAAATCAATGCAAACACGTACGACCGGTCGAAATAGAAATGTTCGATTTCTCGAAGAAGAAAATACGGGAGTTGCGCTTGACTCTGACCTGTTAGACGATTTGGACATTTTAGGTCCGTCGTCGGTGCTGACAGATCGTGGGGGCAAACGCATTTCGACGTGTTGTCCTTGAAGCTGCGACAGGCCGCCTCTTTTCCACAAATCTGTGGCCGACCTTTGCATCCAGTGATCACGGTATTGCCGTTGATAGGCAGCAGCCTCACTATTACTTCCGATTGTTGTGTGGACGCGGTCGCTGATAATTCTGAAACAATATTTACGCGTTATCGCAATTGTGTCAGTTTACAGTGCTCGGCGAGTTTGCCAGCAAATAAAAATCACTTTCATTCCCACTCCGGTTCACGAAGTGAATATAAGTCACCGTGTGTGTTTCGACACTAAAACTACCCAAGTGACCGAAGCATAGAATTTTCGTCAGAGATATCAAAGTGAAAAAAAAAAAAAAAAAAAGAAAAATAGAAATACAATAGAATACACGAACTTTCATTCGTGTGTGTTTTATAAAAAGATCATTTAAACCCCTAAAGATACACTATACTCTGCATCTGTCATGTATCTAAAGAAAAATTTCTGAATTAGTCATTTCGATCGTTTCGTGGCAGTTCTAGCGTTGAAAAGGGGAAAATGTTGAAATCAATTCTCATGCAGCTACAATTTAACTTTCAGTCTTTCTTCTGCCACATGTGTCGGGGAGGGAAGAAATTTTAGAATTACTCCGAGTGAGTGAGAAGCGAAAATCTCGCCACTCGGCAGAACAACGAAAGAAGCTTCTGCGAATGAGCACGACTTGTTCGTATCAAAAGCGCCGAAGATGCTGGATGGCATTGGTTCAAGGTGGTGCAGCCGAATTTACAGGAGAAACGGTGGCAACGGTTAATAAAGGGGCAGGCTGGTAAGAAAAAGGGCTACATATTTGGATTGGGCCCGACTCGGGAAGAGACAGTGAAGGCATTCATTTCGTGCTTGAAGCTTGTAACGGGTCAAAGCGTTATCTCTGCGGTCAGCGCTCCCCGACAACGACTCTCGCTATGTGTACCTATTATCGCCCCGTATATTCCTTCCCTTCTCCTATGCGTCTCTCTACGTAGGATCGCCCGTACTCGCGAGATCGCACGACTTCTACAAAAATCGACGAAACGTTTCCTACGTGTGTGTGTGTGTGTGTGTGTGTGTGTGTGTTCGCATACCATTTTTCAGAAAGACGACGGACTCACTTAGGGTAAATCAACTCTTTACTACGGAGCTCGTTACTCGAAAATCTGCAAACTGCAACTGATAATTACTAGGGATAATTACACTTTGGTCGTTTGCATTTTCGATCACTATTTAACTTTGGTTAATTTTAAGTATTTTTTTGGGGGGGGGGGGGGGGGGGGGATTTTAAAGTTGCACAATTATTTTTCAGACAGCGCTTTATGGTATTTAAATCGCTTGCTATACTGTTACCATGGTCTTTTCTTATAAATTCCAAGATAAATTTCGAGAGAAGAGAAAGACTGGAAGTTCAACTAACGATGTAGATTAGGAATCAACGCGGCTGACAATGAACGTCCCAGTAAGCTGCAATTCCACGAAACGGGGGGTTGTTTATCAGACACGCGGAAATGTGCGAGCATCTCTCTCTAGAATTTCCAAGTTCGAAATCTTCGAACTTTATTATTCCTTTTTTTTTTTATTTCGACGAGGTAAAGCGTTTGTTCAGCTTTTTCTCAACTGTGTTACCTACGTCGTTGATGACCTATGCACTTTATCCGCGGTATGTCGATGGGTGAACGAAATGACCCGCGATATCGTGCGTACTTTGACGCAAAACGACGAGGGAGTCACCCTTGCCACTATTTTTACATCAAACGCGCGTTAAGTAATTAGTAATTACAGTGGCATGTTTTAGTATTAGCGAGAAGAGTTATAGTTATAGTTAGTGGAGAAGCACACTTCGGAAATGTTTTTTCACTTTTGTACTACTTGTTATCCGAAGTTTCATTTAATTAAATTTTACCCTAACGATCTGCGCGGAAGTTTGAGTACAAAAGCAAAAAATTTCCCATTGTAGATGTAGAACGAGATTATTTGGATTTGTATAAAAGTAAAAGTGGCTCGCGATTATTTGCCAGAGATGTTACTACGGTTTTCCACTATGGTTTCGGCACTTTTAGAAACCGAGATGTATCCCGAACAGTTACATACACATTCAGCTACCGTTTATTTGCAAAACTGAGGTTTAGAACCAGGGATTACAATGGAGGCATTATTTGTACGGGTGGTTTATCCTCCGAAACGTACAATTAGCAAGCTGAATCGTCCGTATATCATAAAACGAGATTGTTCGCGGTACGTTCGGCGAATCAACAAGAGTTGCCCCAAGCTTCTCCAAAAATATGAAACTCAAAGAACGTTAAATTAAACTTATTCAACGCACGTGTTTTCGCAAATCGATTTAATACGTTTCGAGTGAAATTATTTTAAGGGAATTTGATCAGTTTCAAGTACAATTCCAACGTCGCAGAATTTCCTTCTTCATGTATAATATTTACGTTTGTGTAATTTAAATCTTATTACACAAAAAAAAAAAAAAAAATGAAGCCTCAATGCAAAATTCTGAAAATAATATAACGAGGTGAGTTACGACACGTTCAGAGGATTAACATGACGACGAGAGACCCGCTTTCTTTTTCGTCGTCGATGTCATCAGTGTATTGCTGTTCGCAACATAATGCCAAGGGAACAATGGGCTGACTACTCGACAGAATTTTCTTTTATCTAAATTCGGATTATTCGTAATACGATGGGCCATCTTTTCACCATTTACATATTTATGAAAGCCATATTTGTTATATCGTATTACGCTTTATTGTACCATTTAATTTTATGCTTTGTTGTACATTTAATTCATCGTACCGTTTGATTTTCAATATTATTCAGACAATTTGAAGACTTTCCGGACTTTCTCCCAATATCAAACAATTTGATTCAATTTGTTTAGATCACGCGTGATCACCACAATAGGAGAACTTCTTCGGTTGTCACTCGAAGATTTGGATGCTGCGCATGTTCTTATTATCTTAGGTTAGCGTTATCGGAAGGTCGAACGTGTCGATATTAAAGATAAGGGTTAAAGTCAGAGAAATAGGGTTTGTTTCTATGCTCCGATTTTTCCACATTTTTTTCTTTTTTTTTTTTGTTCTTAAGGAGCGGTTGACATTTGTTCCAATAAAGATACGACCCAACCGACTTTATCTGCTCGACATTTCCACTCGTACTTGAACCTATCTCGGTTTTGATGTTAATTTATGGAGTTACTTGCGCTCAGAGAAATCATTGCACAGTTTTCTATCGAACGGAATCAGAACGTAAAATTCTCAACTTTTTCTAAGGTAAATTTCTAACTTTTATCTTATCTGCATGTATTCTTTTTCTTTTTTTGAGTGTTGTATTTTTTAAAGACAATTTCAATATTTGAAGGTTGCGCGAAGTAGAATTGAGTTAAGCGAACTTGTGAAAAGTAATCAGAGTAGTTCTTGCTCCCTGGTAATAATTATCTGTAGTGCTCAAATTGATACAGCACGTATGTAAGTTTACCTTTGGAAGATACGAATATTTTGCTTAATTGAAATAGATATGTATATATATATATATATATATATATATCTTATGTATTTGTTATATATACATATATACACTCATCACGCAATTGTACGATTAATAATTTCGCTGATACAACGGGGAGTATTATATTAAAATAATTATAAAAAAACAAACGATTCGTATTTAAGAATAAAAATGAAAAACCTAGACGATCGAAGAACGATGACGTTCTCCTTTTCCTAAGAGACTTTACACACGAAGAGACGATTACGTGACGCGATAGTAAATGAACAAGGAAAGATAACCCGAAGGAGATTACGAAAGTACTGAATATTGTCATCCTTTATTTATTTGCTTACTTCTATTCCGTATCCAAATGTTTTGAAGCATTATCGATAATGAATCACTGCCAACAAATTTCCAGCGTAATTTCTTAATTTATAACGATTTCTCAACTCTCGTAGTTTTTTTAATTTAATTTCAATTTCACCAACACTTGTCGTGTTCACAACAATTAACCGAACGTTGTATATTCCTCTAATCTGATGAATACGTGTTTCATCCTTACGCGTCTCATTTCTCGTGATCTTTTTTAATAAAACGCCACACAACGCGAGCCTGTTTCTCGATTCGTCGGATTAATGGCCACGATTACTTGCAACCGCGGGGCCATAATTAAAATTTCATTTTTAAATGGGCCCTTCACGAAGAATTTCAGATTGCGCCGGACACTTTTGCTGATTGTCTTTAACTATATCGCGTTAAAATTATGCTACGTATGAAACGTGCTAGAACGTTTCGTCGTTTATCATTTGGTATTTTTGGTTCGGTTTACTTGATTAAGCAAGATTAATCTCTTGCTTAAGCAGAGTGTGTTGGTCTCTCTTTGCATGATTGTATTGCAATGTATTTGCTCGTTTACCAAATCTTACGAAGCAAACTGAAAATCGTTTTGCAACGTTATTATATTTCGAACTATGTTTCAACAGCAACAGTTGATAATGACAATCAATATCAATACGGCAATAATGTGCAAAACTCACCGGTTCGAACTTCTCCGGAGGAGAGCCCTCTCCTTCTTGGCATTCTTCGCCGTTCCATCGCCGATGTACGAACCAAAATGGCCACCCTCGCTTTCCAAAAGGAGACTTTCGCCTCGCGCTAATGTAACCCTGCCACTCTTTCGTCGATTATCGTCGGCACTTTAACATTCGCGTTTTCTCATGATCCATCGTCGAACTTCAACTTCACGATCATTGATCTTGCCATTAAAAAGTTCAATCTGACAATGAAAAAAATACAGCACGAACTCGTTCACATTGTAAAAAAGAGAGAAGAAAAAAAAAGAGTAAAGAAAGAAAGACTGTCACAAAACGATAAATAACACAACTTTACTTTTCATCAGTTGTTCATCGCACTGGCTGGAGCGCGCGCACGTGGATTCGAATTTTCATGTGTTTCGTCCGTTCAAAAAGTCAGTTCTCTCGTGTTTTCTAGTTAATTACATAATTCCTCTCGACTCGACATCCCACAGCAAGGAACTAATTAATTTGTTTATCGAAGGATCCACTGGATCGATTATTTCAAAATGTTTATCGAAGCTTCGGCGTTGAAAACAAATTAGGTCATATAATGGAGTAAGCATACGAGCAGTAATTACAGGAGAGCGGAAAGAAGGGCCAGCAACGATGAAGAAAAGAATCGCGGCCCGAGTAGCAAGGATCGAGAAGAGTTAAGCCGGAAGAGGAGACGAGACGTTTAGTCGCTAGGATAAATCGAGGAGGAATCCTCTATCTTCGACGGATGCTTACTCGAAACTAAAGACCGACTAAAGACCGCCTTCGAGAACTCCCTCGCATTGGCGTGCACACAAGGAAACGCGGTCACGCACACAAAGACCCGATCGTCTCTGTTCGTGGCACCCACATGCATCTCTCGAAGAGAACGACCAAGGATTTACGCGAGGGACGAGCATGGTTCATCATCAGCGAGGCTCGACCTACGCTATCGGAGAGGCAGAAGCGACGGTTCCTCGTAATCTCGTCACTTTTTCAGCCGACTTAAGGGTGGAGCCTCTTGTTGCGCTTTAATCTCCGACACGTGCCAACTCACGATTCAACCTTCGGTTTATAATATTATTAGGCTAGCCCCGGTAGGTTCGACAGGACACGAATATCCTCAGCGAATAGTATCCCCAATTGCTATGGCTCTAGCTTGCAAACTATCCTTGCGGGTCAGAATTTTGAAACGAGCAAGCTGGATTTTTATTGAACTTTTCCCTTAGTATCCTCCTGCGACGTATCTTTGTTAATAAATTAATTTTAATTTACAGTTTGTGTTGCTTTTGGTCATTTAATCAGATTCATACTCCTGTATGTAGATATGAGAGAGTTCAGATCCTCGTGAGTGACAGTTTGCTTGAATATTTAATGACGAGTGTGTAATGAATTTGCCTTTGCAACGAGAGCTATCGATCGTTGTTAATATTAAAGATGAGATTTTGAAATGAAGACGAGACGAAAGAAAGAAAGAAAGAAAGAAAGAAAGAAACAGTGAAGATCAAACAGATAGAGAGTCATTCGTACAGACGTGCTTGCATATTGCGCCACTAATAATTAACCAAGTGTATATATCGCGATCAGTTTGATACACTAGTGTCCAACTGGGCGCCACTTTCCCCACTCTGGCTTACTGTTCGTGAATAACTTGACTTTTCAGCTTCTGATCGCGATAAACAAGTCTCAACCCGGGAGTCACGACCACACAACTCTTTTATGGATGTTCGTGTAATCTCGATTAACCGGCGGTGTATAAAAATTAGCTTTTCGTCTCGTTTCATGTCGTTCTGCTTTGATAGTGTTATGTAACTGGAGGAAGAGAACATTAGTAACATTGAAATATAAAATTTCCAATCAAGAAAGTAGTTCTATAGGAAAGTTAATTCGAGTGTAGAATTGTTAGTTTTATTTTATTTTTAATTATTTTTATATTTCATCTCACTTAACTTTCGAATGATTAATTTCACATTGCTTTTGCATATCTCTCACAATTCTTCTCTGAAATTAACGTGATTTTCTAAAACCATAGTAGTTTATCATTACAAAGGCTGGTCTAATCAGTTATTATAGTTCAGTCGGTTATTAGTCTCATTCTTGATGCGCAGTAAGTCGGATTCTCTTTTTCTTCAAGCAGCGTTGATTGTCACACGAAGTCTGGTTAATTTAATATCTGAAGAAAAATATAATTAATTACGAAATTATCTGGGAAATGTTCATCGATGAGTTACGAGCATATATATCACTACAAATAAAATGGGTATTAGGTATATTAATATTAAACTTACAAATTCTGCGATAAAATGAATCTTCTTCTATCGTGACATAGAGGACACTGAGGACAATTATTATAAATTACTTGCATCTGCACGTAGAATATTTTCTGTATTATTTCGATGTAATCATTTAATTTTATTTGAAATTATGAATTTTCAGAATATTGGATCCACCACAGAGCAGAGTTAAAAATAACAGACTTTTTAATCTAACGTACACCGTGCAATCTTTAAATGCTAATTATAGCTCTAAATCACGATTAAGACTTGCTAAATCATACGAATCGAAAGAGAGCAGAGGATAAGAATATAACATTTTTACCCAAATTAATTTAAACTGATGGTACGAAAGTCTCTAATTTTAAAACTGGTTGTTTGAAACTTAATTAAGAAACTATTTATTTTTTATAATTGTTTGACATTAAAAGAAGGGCCCAGCCCGAAGGGACATAGGACATGACTATCCTCGAGTGACAGTAATCTCTTTCAACAGTGGCAAATAAACGATGATCACTCTGGTTAACATTGATGGCTACCTGCTTAAGTTCTTTAACACGTGCCACTTAGTGTTCCGAAGGGACGAAACGAACACGGTCCGGTAGAAAGAGAAATGGCTCGGAACGGAAAAATGGTCGGCAAAGCCGCAACACAGCGGGATACGTTAATAGTTTTCGAAGAGGCTCCGTCAGAATGGCGTAAGTGTTGTATATTTACACTGGCGTTACAGGCTCACACCTGGACGCAAGAATAGCGCCGCTTCTTTTTCTCTTCTTTTCCTCGCCCTTGCGTCAAACGACTCCTAACAACAGAGCTTCGTTAATTTTTCTTCTCATTTCTCTTCACTTTCAGACGCGTTGCTCTTTTAATTATCACCGTGACTCGCGACAATTGGATCGTTGTCGTTGATCGTTTTCTTCTTTTTTCTTTTTCAGCCAGACATTGATGTCTCATCGACGTTCCCACTTCACTCTGGCCTGTTTGTTATTTCAGTTAATTTCATTATTTGTCTACGCGAGGAATAACATTCGAATGAACCGAGTAAACATGTGTTTTAAGCTAGAAAAACAAATGTTTGTATGCTTGATGATGGTGCACGATGAATTTTCGCAGCGAGGAGGGGAGCGTTTTTTAAGCGAAAGCGGATCCGAGGAAGAGATCAAGAGGGTAGTTTACGCCCGCTTAACTCGATGATCGTGGATTTTTCTTAGTACGGCGACCGGAACAACGTCGGCATGCATGCAGATGGTGGTCGTAAGAGGGGATGGTCTAAAATAATAAAGAAGCTGACGTGAAGATGAGGGCTGTTTGTGTTTCCACAGATGATGGCCGACTCTTAAACAACGAGATGCAACTGGAAAAACGTATATTCGAAAGACAATACTTCGAATAAACTCATAGTTATCGATATTTCCTGTTAGCAATCATTTTTCGTCTTCTCTAGAAAGGAGCAATAATAAACGTTACCTGTTTTTTTCGTTACATACTTTCGTAAAACATTTTTCAATGTTCAAAAGCTTCGCTTTCTCGCGAAATGAAATGAACCAATCAGTAAAATATGATACGAATCGTTATAAACGAGCAGCGTTGCTGTTTTGCTTTAATCTACGATCCTATCTTTCCTTTTTTTCAGTTGATCAAAGTGATAAATTAATTGCGTTATGTGTATAATATGCATAATGTATGTTCCAAGCTGACATGCGATTCAAAAGAAAAAAATCGATCGGCGTGATTTCTTTGTCCAGCTTATTTGCTCTTATAGTATAGCTGTAAAAGTGCATACGCCTGTCAGACTTATTTTAAAATGAGATACAAGTATAATCCATCCTTAAAGGAATTACGTTCTAGCTTGAAGTATCGAACGAGAGAATATCTTTTGGAAAACACTTTACATGGTGTTCCATATTTTGTGGACCCTACGCGACCTAAATGGGAGAGGTAATCTTGTAATTTAACTGTTTTGCAATTAATTGTACAAAATGGATAACTCAATGCTACTTACTTGTTAAAAAAAGAAAGATGATTTTACATGAAATTCACGATTTCTTTTGATTTCGTTGATTCGTGGATAATTTTCAACTGGTTTGCTCGTAGATTAATGTGGTTCTTTTTGACGTTCGCATCGCTATTTGCAATTGTGGCTATAATCGTGATCATCTTAGGCAAATTCCAAACAGATCCAACTATAACTGGATTAGATATGATAACGGAACATATTAACATCGAATTTCTTCAGGTCTTCATTTGTTTCGATTGGTTTCACTTGAATCATTCGGATGTACCTGAGGTAAACGTAACGTTATTCTCATAAAATTATTCTCATTTTTTCATAATTTTATTCTCACAAGATCACATTTCGTGTACAGAATGAAATGTATATGTACGAAGAATTATATAACTGGACTTTTGGAAAAAGTATCGATTCACAATTATTCCCAGCTGTTTACAAAAGCAGGAATAACTTTCGTAGAACTTTTGAAACGATGGCACCCGATTGTGACTCTTTAATTAGTGACTGTGTATACAGGTAGATACAATTATCTTATTATAAACACGAAATTGGTACATATTTCATCATAAAATTATTGTTTTTTAGAGGAGTAAATAAATCGTGTAATGCACTATTTACAAAAGTGTCTACTGCCGTGGGCATTTGCTGCAAATCTAGAAATTTAGAGCCACTTAGATTTATAGATCCTTCATGGAGTCTTGAATTTGAGATCTCCAGTACAAGTTTTCCCCTAAGGTAAGAATTCATTTTATAAATAAAATCAAATAACTCTTTTACCATAAAAGACTAATTAATAATATTATTAAATTGAATTCAAGATTTATTTGAATTAAGATTCTTACTTGCAGGGTTTATTATACGGAACAAAATGTTGAAAGTCCAAAACCAGATGAAAGACCGGTAGTAAGAGCCTATTTTCCTATAGATGTTGAATTTATCGTTCATATAACATATACAACTCCTGACATTCGTCATCTGTCTCTTGGACAACGAAAATGTTACTCCAAACAAGATATAAATTTAAATTTTAACGACTGCGAGATCAATTGTCTCACCGACAAGCTACTTAAAGAGTGCAGATGTTCACCGTGGTTTTTATCGTTTAATCAGAAAGAAGAATGTCCACCTTCAAAGTATTCCTGCTTATATCACGTTAATATGGACGTGACACAATGTGGTTGTTGGCTATCTTGCGATCATGTATCGTATGATGTAATGCAAATACAAGCGTCTCCTAAAAGTACCAATCGAATCATGTTGAGAAACTGGCCGACAGCTCTCTATAAAATAGAAATGCGATTTGGCTATTTAGATTTACTTGTGTCATTCGGTGGCATTGCAGGCCTCTTTCTAGGATACTCTTTAATTGTAAATATCGAAATTGGATATTACTTTACTCTTAGAACTTACTGCGGAGCTGTAGTTCAATCATCTCGAGAACAGCACCGTATCGTGACTATTCACGTTGTGGAAAAGATTCCGCGGAAAGTTGATGTCAATCAAATATATTATCCGTATATCGATTAATTCCTTTTAAAAAGTATATATTGACGTGTCATTTTGTTGTTGAAGTTGTAATTTAATATAATAATGTAGCAATGTTTCAAACATTCGTTTCGTCTTTGATATTACATTTCGTAATATTTAAAATTCGCGCCAGAACAAGTTAAAACAGATTCGCAATCCTCGCACATCAAGGCGGATTAGCAGTTAAATTTTAAAATATTTATTCTCAAACTGCAACATTCGTGATACAGCAGTATCAAAATCTTGTCGTGGAACTTACAAACTTATAAAATTACGATGTTCGCGATTATCATTCTGTTCCATCGTCGTTGGACATTTTGTAGAATTTCAAGTTACTTTTTAGAAGTAACACTGACGGAGGATTAAAGCAAATTCGCAATGCAAGCGCCGTGAGAGCGCTGTGTTGATTTCCTTGTCGATCGTATGTTACTGATTGTGAAGGTGAACGTAGTGAAAACACACGCGTCTTCCGAAGCGCCACCTTGCTCATTTCCGATGTTCTTCTCGGAAATGGCTGAAACGTTGCGTTTGTGCTAAGAAAACGTGACCAAGATAGAATATTTAATAACCGATTGTGATCCAAGAAACGAGCGTTACACATTATTATCCCGTTGTACGTTGACGTACATTAAGGCTGTCGCGCAACGGCATGCAGCTGTCGTAGGTAAATCGACCACAGTAACACGGATACAGAATTTTTCGCAGTAGTCACGGGTATCCGGGTGCCGGCACATATCAATACAAGCGACGATTTGGTTATTGAAAAAAAATGGCGGCGGAAATGCAAAGCAAGAATCGAATGATGGTTTTTAAGAACAAAGGCAAAGACCAAGAAGTGAGTATCCGGTGTGTGTTCATCATTGTGCGCAGTTACGATGTGCGCCTGGAAGTTTCGGCTGTTGTACTGACGGGATAAATCCAACATTATTACGGATGCTAGTCTTTTTTTATTTTTTTGTTTTTTTTTTCTCTCAAATTTCTGCAATCTATTTGCATACCTTATTGTCCCTTCGCCAGATGAATTTCCTGCATATTTCTCTAGATTCAGCTAGCACAGAACGCACGAGAACTCTTGATCTTAATTCTATCAAGCGCTGCAGCATCGTATTTTGCCTACTGTTCCGAATTCTGAATGGACAGTGTCGTTGCATCAATGTCAAATATAGCATTAACAGAGATAAATCTGAACGAATTTTTTATTGGAAATGTAGTGGAATCACTTTGTTATAGTTATTTGTTCAATTCCTTACGACCAACTTATTAATATCTTGCTGTGCAATATCATTATATTATTCTTTAACTTTTATGTACTTTGTTTTTTAATTGTAATTAAGACATTCAAGACATTTAAGAAGATGTAACAAAGAATTTTCAGCCTTCTGTAGAATGTATGTAATATTTTAATTTACCTTTTTGTTCCTTACCTTTTTATTCCTTATGTTTTAATAAAAAGTAAATGTTTATTGAAATTCTTTGCAACTAACAGAATAAAGTTAGTTGAAAAATCCTATCGAGAAATAAAGTTTTCTACTGTTTTATATTTGTATATATAAGTAAAAGTTTTCAAATATTGTAAATATATTTTTTTTATTAAAATGTGTTTTATTATTATTATTATTGTTATTATACTTTACTAAAATTAAGAAAAATTGACAAATTGTTATTATTAAATTATATAATTGTTACGTGTACATTGAGCAGAATATTTTCATTTTCTAATATTTTAAATGTTTTTGAACAAAGAAAGATCTATTGTATAGTTATTGTTAAAATTATTGTGATGCATATTTTCTAAATTTCAAAACAAAATAAAATTATAATTTTAATATCTTTTTATAATGAAAATGTAATTAATCTGCACCTCCTTTATGACATGAATTTGTATCTAAAATACATTGAAATACTGCGCAATTGATTGTAGTACTTTTAAAATATGTATGTATCGTGTGCTTTAGGAGATGAGAAGACGAAGAAATGAGGCAACAGTGGAATTACGTAAAAACAAACGTGATGAGACTTTACAGAAACGAAGAAATGTGCCTATTACAGATTTAATAGGTATAATTTTTAAAGAAAAGGAATAGTGTATTGTTGATGCAACAACATTTTTTTCCAGATGAAGAAGATATTGATAAAAATAACATTGATTTGTCAAAAATTGATTTAAAGGAACTGGTAATGAAAGCTGCTAGTTCAGAGCCACCTGTTCAATTAGAGGCTGTACAAAAAGCAAGAAAGTTGTTATCATCAGACCGTAATCCACCAATTGATCTATTAATTGATAGTGGCATTTTACCAATTTTAGTTAATTGTCTTGAACAGCATGATAGGTATGATAATAATATATAATGCTACTTAACATGTTCTTTTTTGTGAAAGTAAAATTGTGATTACAGGTGATTATTGGTTGTTTGAGTAAGATTTCATATTTATAGAAATTTCAGTAATTATTTTTTGCTTTTAAGATAGAAACATAATCAAATGTGAATGTGATAATTTTTTTTAGAAACTTGTTTGAAATATGTTTTTAATTTCCTTCCAGTCCATCACTCCAATTTGAAGCAGCATGGGCTTTAACAAATATAGCGAGTGGAACATCACCTCAGACACAAGCAGTTGTAGCTGCTGGTGCAGTTCCACATTTCTTACACTTGTTGCTTTCAAGTCAACAGAATGTCTGTGAACAAGCTGTGTGGGCTTTAGGTAAGGTAAATTAATATAGAATTAATATTATCGCGTGGTGTTAACAATCCTTTCTATTCCAGGAAATATAATCGGAGATGGTCCTGCATCTAGAGATTATGTTATCAAGCTTGGTGTTGTACAGCCATTGTTAACGTTTATTAAACCAGATATACCAATTACTTTTTTACGTAATGTAACTTGGGTAATCGTAAATTTATGTAGGAATAAAGATCCACCACCACCTGTTCAAACTATTAAGGAAATTTTGCCTGCTCTAAATGTACTTATACATCACACAGATATCAATGTAAGACACAGTTATTTAGACATTTAGGTTATTGTGGAGACAATCTATTATATTTGAGATAAACTGCAGATTCTTGTGGACACAATTTGGGCAGTCAGCTATTTGACAGATGGTGGTAATGAACAAATTCAAATGGTTATAGACAGTGGTGTAGTGCCCCGTCTTATACCACTTCTCTCGCACAAAGAAGTTAAGGTGCAAACGGCTGCATTAAGAGCAGTTGGTAATATCGTAACGGGCACAGACGAGCAAACACAAACTGTACTAAATTGCGACGCGCTCTCATATTTCCCCAATTTATTAACTCATTCGAGGGAGAAAATTTGTAAAGAAGCTGTTTGGTTCCTGTCAAATGTAACTGCTGGTAATCAGTCTCAGGTTCAAGCAGTCATAGATGCTGGATTACTGCCTCTTATTATTCACAATTTAATGAATGTAAGAAATTGTCGAAATTCGTTAATTTTTGTCGATTGGTGTATTTATTTCATCAATATATTTGTCTTTCTAATAGGGTGAATTCCAAACGCAAAAAGAAGCAGCATGGGCAATTAGCAATTTAACAATAAGTGGCAATGAAGAACAAGTTGCGCGGATGATACAAGAAGGCGTTATCGCACCCTTTTGTAATCTCCTTGACTGTAAAGATACTCAAGTTATACAGGTTGTTTTAGACGGTATACATAATATGCTCAAACTTGCTGGATCACAAGTTGAACAATTGGCTAATATGATTGAAGAATGTTCAGGTTAGTCTGTGATATTTCATTTCGTATGCAACATGATTTCAATTTACGTTACGAAATTTATGTTTTTGTAGGGTTGGATAAGATTGAAGCATTGCAAAATCACGACAACATAGATATTTACAAATTAGCATACGAAATTATTGAGCAATACTTTTCGGAAGACGTATGTATTTATTTTATTTTTGTAATGATTAATTTGATCATAATTTATATACAGTAAGAATATATATTTCGTAATGTTTCTAGACAAATGACACGAATCTGGAACCACACGTTGTGGAATCAACATTTGAATTTGATCAGACGACAAGCATTTCGAACGAAGGTTTTAAGTTCTGAGAGGGCCTCCATTATTTCTTATCTGATCGTGCCGTCCCCCGACAAACTCCATTATGGAGTTATTCTATTTACCCTTTTATATTGTCTCATTTTTACTCCTACAATATCAGTGATAATTTCAATATGCCATTACCGAATCAAAGATTATATTTGGTTTCGCTGATTTAAAAACATAATTATGAATGGCCGATGTTTTATCAGAAAAAAAAGAAAAAAAGAAAAAAAAAAGAAATTAGAAGGATAAAGGAAGGATAAAGTTGTGGGACGAGAAAGTTTCTTATAAAATAAGAATCTGTGTTTTTTTCTTTTCAAATCTTTTATCAATGTATACGTTACCTTGTTTCCTTTTCCAATTACATGAAAATTATCGGTGGAGCGGTACTTAACCGAATGCAGCTAATGACATGCATTATACCGACTAAATTATTGTAGTAAATTAATTGACTTGCTCTCTACATTGAAGAGCAACGAGGAAAAGCCCTTTTTATTATGCTGCTCTCCACTCTAACTTACGAGATGAGTCTTGGTTAGTGATGTTACATTTATAAAACAGTTCGTGTATATTTTAGGCATGTTAAATTTATAATAATATTGATTACTAAATAAATAAATCAATTGACTACTCTTTATTAGCTTAATTCACGTCTACGACTTATTTCTGTAAGGGAAAGAATATGAACAACAAATGTGGCAATATTAATTGCCGATTTTTGCCTGAACTTTTGATCGCGCGAGTAAACAGGTTACCAAAAAAATTCAAAGAGATTTATATTTTCATAAAACGTGTTCTCTTATTAAGAATTTGTTTTATGTACTACGTTTTATCTATTACAATTAAGATTCTTGTTCTGATTGATATTCAATATTGGGTTCAGTAAATGGGTGAACGTCATCCGCGTAAAGTTCTTCAGGAAGTGCATTTATGTCATTTGGTGGATATGTAGGGAAATGTGGCGAAGTATTTTTTTTAGTGGGTAAAATCGTATCGTACAAATAACACATGGTATTTACCTCTCCTGGTACGTTTTGAGCTAATACCCAAATTACATTATATTTAGTGTTTATTCGTAGTATCTGCAACATACACACAAATGGTTAATAATAATTTAAAGCCATCATATATAATTGCTAATAATATTGTTAATAATCCTCAACATATTTACGTCGTTATAATTATTTATTAATCTAATTATGGTGAATTCTTCCTAAAGAATGGATTTTAGCAAAGAAGTTATTTAGGATGTTTGCTATTGCAATTATTAATAAATTAATATCTTCTTTTAGTTATAATCTTTTTTATTTACAAATCTAAAATAGTTGTGAAATTTTTATGTCACTTAATGAAATAGGGGGTCACTATGTATAGTCATATAATTGAGATATGTCTTTAAATAATGCCATAAGAAAATTAATTTAAGTTTTTAATACTAAGGTTGAGAGCTTTCATTAGAAATGATAACTAATAACTTTTTCATATCTCTAATCAGAATATTAAGAGAAAGAAGTTATTACATGCCTTGTTGATAAATTTTTGATATAATCCTAGCATAACTTTATTATTTTTGCAAATTTTCTACATTATTTAGATTACCAATTATTTAAAAAGAAATAATTATGACAAAAGATTATTTAAATAAAAGACACATTCTTTAAGCTGTAAAATAATTTCAAAGTGCCACTGCTGTATAATGTATCTTCCTTTTAAAAGTAATATACCTTAAAATAATTGAGAATTTGTAACTGCTTAATGATGTACGAAGATATTTTATCACAAATATTTACTTTTTAAAATGTTTCATGTAAACATTTCAAAATATATCTCATTTCTAAAATACATTTTACATGGAAAATATTTTTCAATTCCTTATAGAACATAAAAATATAATAATTACAAAAGATTTAATTAAAGTGTTGCATATGTACATGTTATGTATAATTTGTAATTAATTTTATTTAAGACAAATGTGAAAATTCAATATGTTCCCGTAATTATAACCAGCGAATATTTTTTTTCGTAAAATTCAATACAAAAAGAAAAAAAAAACAAATGTGCACTATCTTTGTATAAAATTTGCAAAAATATTTATTATAGTGTTCACATATATGTATAAACAATAATTTGATATAGTTATTATACTGATAGATCATTTCGAATATTTGCTCTAATTATATTAAAAACAAAAAAAGTTATATGGTTCGATCGAAAAAATAAAAATTTAATTGTACTTTTTAATATATTGTTATACATGAAAGAATAAGAAAAAAATTAAACCATATTCTAACTTCTTTTGTTTATATCATATATGATATTATTATTTATTCTGACAAATATCAAATTTGTACCAAATTTAAATATGATATTTTACAACAATTAGGGATAAAAATGTATTCAAAATTGTGTTAATTTTTTAAATTATTATATTTGCAATAAAAAAAAAGAAACAATGGATCATAAATGTAACAGATGTGTGCTAACTGATGAATTAAAATTCTGTTTTGAATCGTAAAAGTTATAAGAATATAAAGATTATAAATTACCTTTACACCTTTGAGAATACGCCAACGATTTCCCATGTGTCCAGGCAGTTTAGTACCTGGCATTACCCTGGCCTTTGCTCCTCCTGAACCTATATTACCTGGTCTTCTATGAGTTTTAGTTACACCGTGAGACGCAGGCATACCTTTAAAGCCCCACCTTTTCATTACACCTTGAAAACCACGATCTATCCTATGTTTATAAAGAATAATACAATTGATTACACACATCGTATATATATAAAATTTATATTATTTATATTTAAATTTAAATATATTATATAAAAGAAAGTAATAGTAAATGAGATTTACGTTTTTCCTCGAATATCAATAAATTCTCCTGGTTTAAAATGAGCTGCACATAAAGGAGTTCCTGATTGAAGAGCAGCATTCGGTGTAATTACAAACCTCATTAGTGACTTTTTCGGTGTAACTCCAGCTGAATTGAATATCCCATAATATTCCTTAGTAATCTGTACAAATTGGTAATGTAGACACATTTGAGATACTTAGGTAAATATTAACATAGAAAATGCAACTTACAAGTTGTGGATCAATATTTACTGCACCTAATACTAGACAACCATTTTTGACTTTAGGATGAAGGTGTTTAGAATGTTTAACTGGATTAAATTCTTCTGGTGGTATATATTTTACAACTTCGTTGTCTATAATCTATCGAAGAACTGGATATATCAGTTTATATGAAATTAAAACGTGTTTTATATGTTTGCATACCTGTATCAGGGTGGTCAGTACTTTTTTTCCATTTTTCAACCACAACGGATATACCCCTATTTTTTTTCCAATTAAACCGGTGCGTTTTGATCCTTGTGTCCATGCTGTTGGCTGAATAAGTTCCGTACTTAACGGAGATTTAGGCATTTTGTGCAATCCTTTATTGAGCGATGCAACTTCTGACAGGAATTCTTTATTTTCTGGGGTAAGGTCTTCATTATATCGCTAATACAAGTGACAATGACGTAGAGTATTTGTTAAAAATTGAAATGTTATTTGTATCTTCCAACTACGTACTACGCGTGTTGGTTTCGGAAGCCACTCTGGATGACGTTTCCTTGGCGGTGGGTTTTGTCTACCGCGAACAGGGACAGCTATCATGTCAAGGCTGAAACAGTTACATTGAAATTAAGAGAAATTAATTTATTTTTCGAAAGTATGAAAGTCAAGTAACGAGTTGTGATTATTTTTAAGTTACTACCTTTGTTTTAAGTGTTTACTGAACAGTTGATATCCGTTGAATGTTTTCAAGATCGACGTCATATTTGCAAGTATTCACAACAGTATCGTTTAACGAGATGTTGTTACAATTCTGAAAGAGGTTAGGATGCGAATTGGCGCAGCAGTTGATGATCTGACTAGATATAAATGACTGATCGACGATGATGCTTTTTGTATAAAACGAAGATGAAAAATTTATATTAATCAGCTCTTGTATTCATAACTTCACAAATAATTACATTACTACACTCCACACATGGTCACTGAAACGCTAGCGCCACGTAACGGCGGAATGGTAGAAATAACAGCTATTTCTGTCCCTGTTGCACGCCATTGCGTTTCTTGTCTACCGATGTAGGAAACACGTAGTAGGTAATGTAGAATCCAACCACGGGTTCTTACATAAATAATTAACACAGATGAAATTTGAATAAATATATATATTTTGGTATTACACACTTTGGTATAAATTTTATATCACAGCACTCGATTAGCGGACAAAAACTTATATTCACAGTAAAACGCAGAAGGCGAAGCAGGACAAGTAGTAGTACTTTTCCTCTTCGCAACCTGGCTTTATAGCTACTGCTTGCGAAGAGGGGGAAAATCTTTTTCCCGCCTTTTTCCGGCTTTTCCCGGGCTTTTATTTTTTTGCTCGGAAAAAGGTGTCGCTGCCTGTTTTATTGGAAACACACCTTTCGACGGAAAGTTCCTGCGGAAATACGTGGCGCTGTCTGGTGTTTCGCGGAGGTAGCGGTCGCTACACCGATGTAGCGACCTCTACTTCGAAGAATTTAGATCAACGACATCCATGTTCCGTCGAGATGTATATTTAATATAAACAATAGAGTATTTAAAAATAGCTATTAATTTTATTATCACCATGGAAATGTTTACTGCCACTTATATATATTGTAGCCATANTTCGTTATTTCGTTATTTCGTTATTTCGTCATTTAAATTCTATTATGTAAACTTCATTAAATTATTAGTAATTGTATATTTTGTGATAATGGTATTTTTATATAAACAACAAAAATCAATTACGGAGTTATTTATTTATTTATTTATAGCATTGTGATACAAATATAAATTATCACAATCGCTATACCGACAGAGCAGGTGCTGCCACCTATCGGATTAATCTAGAACCAACAGCCAGCAAAATGAGCAAAGTGCTGCCATCTATCGACTTTTTTCTCTTTATCCTTTTAGTTCCATCGAAACTGAGAAGATTTAAGATGGCAGCACTGTCCACGGCGACCTACTAGCGCCACATAGCGGCTAAACGGCGAAACTAATTGCCATTCAGGCAGCATCCGCAGACAGAGAACGCAAGAACGTGCGACAAGAACAAAAAATGTCGATTAGTTCCACAATTCCGTCGCTACGCGGTGCATTTTAAGGACCACGAATCGATCAAGTTTTCATTTGTAAAGAAAAAGAAAAAAAAAAAAAAAAAATGGAAAAGAGAAAAGAAAAGAAAGATAACATAAGGTGATTAATTCGAGAACTTTTTTATTATATGCGTCATGCATAATATGACACTCGACTCTCTCTATGCACGTATTATAAAGACGTAGGAATTTTCCTAGATATGTAGATCGGAGCACTCGCTCGAATAATTTTTACCATGAAATCGCTAATTGCACGAATTGTACCGTGTACTGTATTCTGAACTGAATAAATCAGTTTTTTTTTTTTAAATGGAACCTTCACTGTTTTACTTGTCTCCTTATTAGTTTCAAAAGTTAGAACGAAATGCGATTCGAGGAACTCGATGGCATAGTAAATAAATAAGGACAGATTCAACAGGGGGTACAAACGAACATTAAAAGTCACGATGAACATGACGGAACGTCCCGTGGTTCTCGTGCACGCACGTCTGTTTACATTTCGAATGTAAATAAATATAGTGAAACGTAAATAAACAAGAGAAAATGTAAACAAACAAACAAAATACAGGGCAAATTCCAAAAATTGGATGCGCGCGAATTACAGCCGTAATATAGATGTCCGAGGCGATCGATTTTTTACATTTGCAAGGTAATTCAGTTGCGAGCAGGATCGTTTCCCCGAGATTCTCGTTTCGAAATTACGCTAATATCTGACGTTTCTCGACGATGCTTCCCGTCATTCATTATGGTGTCAAAGGAAATGAAGTATCAAAACTGAATTGTCACCGAATTAACTAAATTAATTAGTGAAATTAATAAAATAAGAAATTAATAATAAATTAATAAACTAAATTAATAATAAATTAATAATAAATTAATAAACTAAATTAATTAGAAAATATAATTACGTGAAAAATATATATATCGTCACAAAATATATTTCAGAATATTGATTTGCGAATTATTTTACATCGCATTCTCACATGTCAGAATGGCAATAATTCCATTGAAATATTTATTTGCGTCGATCGTATTTTTTTTTGCGAGCTGCACACTTTGTACAGTATAACGAGCTCTGTAAAGAAGTTTCATAAGTATTCGAAGATGATCAGATCGAAATTCTTCGACTGAATTCTAGAAAATTGTGCATGAGAACGCTGCATGAGAGATTGAAATAATTGACTGTTTCGTGAAAATAACAAAAGCCAGTAATAAAAGTCACGCGGAGCATTCTGCACCTCCCAAGACAACGACTATAACTAAATTATAATTGTCACATATAAATATAATTTAATAATAATATTAATATAAATATTATTATTATAAATGTTATATAAGTATTATGAATGTAATATATAAGTATTAATAAAAATATAATTATTATAAATGTTATATAAGTATTATGAATGTAATATATAAGTATTAATATAAATATAATTATAATAATATAACATATAAGTATCAATATAAATATAATTACAGCTAAATTTAAAAAACACTGAAATAAACATTCTCGCTTAAGAAATTGGTAGTAAAGGACAAAATCATTTTTTTTTTTTGTTAATTAAAAGTTCAAAGAGAAATATTTAATGTGTCCAATAATATTTAAATGGCGTTAGTATTGTTAAATTAATATTACGTGTACGTGCGGAGAAAAAGTCATTTCGGTAATTACTAAAGTATAGTAACTATCAAAATTGCATATATATCACGTACGAGTGCGATACAACTTATGACAATTCAAGTATTCAATTAAAGTTCAAATAATCATCATCAAGTATTTAACCCAATTAAAGAACCCAAACCATGCGACTTACCGATCGTTGAACTCTGGAATTGTGGATTGAGGTTTGGACTTGATTATGTTCGAGTAATACCTCTGAAACTTCTTGAACATCTGCCGATGCTTCTGCTTCCCTTCAGCAATGTTCTGCGTTTGAACACAATCCGCAAGGTTCACTTTTAACACTTGTGGCACTTTTTAAACAATATTAAATAATAAATTAGATAATAAATAGATATTAGATATTAGATGTAAATTAGATATTAAGTATTAAATAATAAATTAGAAACACAATTACGATATTCGGAAATGTTAATTTAAAGATTCACTTGCATCACTTTCAACTCGCTTTTATCGCTTTTTAACGCTTGTAACACTTTTTTTTAAATGTCAAATAATATTTAAACAATTAGAATATTCGGAAATATTATCCGAAAGTTCACTTCTATCGCTTTTAACTCACTTTTAATACTTTTTGAATGTTAGGTAACGTTTTGAACAATCAGAATAATATTCAGATATATTGTTTAAAAGTTCACCTTTAAAATTTTCGTCGACGTGACGGCGGTTCAATTGATAATGAGCTCTTATCTCCGTATCGGTCGAGGTTGTCGAACGATGCAGCGAAACAGTTGATAAAAATTTCACAGAGATGTATCGGTGATGTATCGATTGCTACATGATTGATGAAAAATTTTAAACGTTACTCGAAAATGTCATTAGAAGAGAATTAACGTGTTAGTGACGTCGATTGTTACAAATTAATGATTAATTACAAATTTTAAATGATACTCGTTATAGGAGAGAATTAACTGTATAATTGTTACGTATAAATGTATAATTGTTACGTATAAATGATTAGAAACGTTATGAAATGTTCAGAAATATTATTGAAATTCTAACTACAGTTCTGGTCGATGCGCACGCGACGAAAGTTTAATTGGTAATGAGCGTCTGTCTCGATGACCGATCAAAGTCAACCTATGATGCGGAACAACTGATAATATCTTCGATACTTCGATAATACGGCTTCTCCATTACAGTGATTAATAATTTAATATTTACAATAAGTGTGATTAATAAAATAATTTTTTCAGATTTTCGTTATTTTACGGCCATTGTTAATTTAAGGGAACGATAAACTGTAACACTGTAATTTCTAATATGTTTTTTACAAACTGAAAGTACATTTATTGTTTTGTACGTACGATAGTACTGTGTATTGTTAATTATTAACTTGTAACTTTGTTCACATGTACAAAATGTTAATTTTTAAGTAAATTTTTATGTTTAAGTAAATTTTTAGTAAATTTAAGTATATTTTTAGTAAATTTAAGTAAATTTTTAGTAAATTTAAGTAAATTTTTAGTAAATTTTTATGTTTAAGTAAATTTAAGTAAATTTAAGTAAATTTCTATGTTTAAGTAAATTTTTAGTAAATTTAAGCAAACTTAAGTAAATTTTTATGTTTATGTAAATTTTTAGTAAATTTAAGTAAATTTAAGTAAATTTTTATGTTTAAGTAAATTTTTAGTAAATTTAAGTAAATTTTTATGCTTAAGTAAATTTTTAGTAAATTTAAGTAAACTTAAGTAAACTTTTATGTAAAAAGTAATTATATGTTAGTTAAAAATCAAATTGATTACTAATTGCCTCTGAACACCAGAACTATGTAAGTGGTCGAAATGATCAATTTATAATTTTTACTACATATTTTATATATCGATGAATAATTTTCCTGTCACTCTGAATCAATAATTCAATGACCTTAACGTTTCTATCGCAATGTATCATTATATACGATGTAACAGAAATAAAAGTTTGTCAAACTTATTGGACTGTCCGAAAAGCCTTCTTTCCCTTGATTTATTTCTTTCATCAAAAAAAAAAAAAAAAAAAAAAATCTTCCTCTCCCTGTAAAGCATCTGGCTCGACAAGTGAACAACATTCTTCTAGCAAGCCTCGGAGAAATTTTGGAAAGACGGCCGACTACAAAGAAACCCTCGTCACAATCCACCACGTGGAAATTACCAACCACCATAATCAAATATAAATAAAAACGCCCCAAAGAATTTACAATCTCTTAATTTCGTTGAGAGTTTCAGAAAGCAACAAAAAATTGAAAAATCGTCAAGTGTCATCCTCTGCTCTTCTCGCAACAATTTCCACACACACACACACACACACACACACGTGTGACGATTTGACTTTCCATCCATTCTGCCCTGGAAGAAAGAACGACGTATTAATCGAATCCAAAAAAAAACTGTTCGACCCTCGGTGTGTCGTCTTGGCGTCCATCGGACAGTTTCGAATCCGGAATGAATAGCGAATGGGCCGGGAGACAATCGTGAAGAGGGGAGGAGGGAGAAAGAGTCCGGCAGCAGCTCGGTTGAAAGGAGGTGGCGGCGGTCGGTGGTGGTCTGTAGGCAGAGAGGGTGGCTCGACGGGGTGGCAGAAAGGGGGTGAGAGAGTGCCGGTGGAATGGCCTGAACTGGACAGCACGTGGACTACCTACTTTTATATCGCTCGGGAAATAATGGGATTCCCATCATGAAGTGGATTTCCCTCGGGAGCCAGTGGACATCGATGCACGCGTCAAGAGATCCTACAGCCACCATCCCCGCCGTATCCTATCGGTCTCCTGCAGCCGAGCAGGACGTTCATCGTGATGGTCTACCCTCGCTCGTTCACCTGTCTGATCAGCCCCATCCTGCTCGCAACAACCCGCTGGCTGTCACAACGAACGTTGACGCGTTCGCCGGATTTTTCGAGGAGCCCGAGACATTGTTTGTCGGCTGACACTGAGGTATATCTTTCATCGAAGCTCGAGAATCCGGGAATCTGGCCGGGCGAGATTCGTTCTCGTTGGAGGACGGAGACGAGTATCAACGGATTAAAAAGAAAAAGAGGGCAGACGATTTATTTAATTAAACTGTTGGATTAATAGAGAAATTGGGACCGAGGGCGGTTAATTAATATTTCAGAATATTTGTTGAATTGCGATCTCTAGTGGCAACTTTGTCACTAAGATATTTTACTAAGGCGCGTTTATATGCGTGCCGGAATTCCATTGCTTTCCGCAAGCGTGCTATTATATCATACACTGTATCGTCTCGAAGAATAAAAGTGAACTTGTTGAAACTAGTCTCCACGTACTTTTAAATATTCCAAGAATATCGAACAACCGAGATGCGTGTCCAGATTCTTAGATTTCAAGCACCTCGTCGCGATGACGAAGGAGAATCGAGACTCTCTTACGCAGCGAAGAATGAATCGATTTGTACGAAGAGAGAGAGAGAGAGAGAGAGAGAGGGAGAGAGAGAGAGAAACATTCTCAGTACTTGGTCAATTCCCAACTTGCGATACCAACGTACTGATACTGATTATCGTAACCAGACGTAAAGCTAGACCGGCGGGGCGAACTGAAAAATCGCGGTGTGGACCGGTCGTCGTGTGCAGTTGGGGTATATACGCGGGTACCGAGTATCGGGACGGAGCTGGTACTGGGGGGATCGATCGGCGAGCGAAAGAAAAAGGCGGAGTTCTCCGCGCGCGCGGCTCAACTTGATAAAGGATTCCATCGGTGCCGGGGCGGTAAGGAGCGGCCAGTATAAAATAAATATGTGCGACGGCCAAACGGTGTTCCACCTCCCCCTTCAACCCCCCTCCCTCCCTCCCTCCGTCTCTACACCACCTAGAGATCCCTCTTTCCTGCTTCAGCAGCAGCAGTGGACTCAGCTTCCCGCTCCGGGGGCAGCTCGCAGGGGCTTGGAACTCGCGCGTGTTGCCGGGTAATTGATTTCTTTGATAGCGGCCGCACGAAAGGAACATTGTAGATGCTTCGACTACTGGGGGGGAGTGTGGGGAGGGGCGTGAGGAGGGGATACGAGCGTACCGTTCGCGATCTACCATCCCCCTGGATCAATGGATATCTCTGCGCCGGACAAGCCCCTCCAACTCGCCGTCTTCCCTCCTACGAGGATGACCAATAACAAACACCGGCACTTCTCTCTCTCTAATGGAGTTTTTACCGATAAAAAATTCACTCGGCTTCCTCCTTTTTGCCCGGGGACCTGGTCGCTTTGCTTCCTTCTCTCCGGCCACCGGCTTGTCTCCCACACTAGCCCCGAAACCCACCGCCCCCTCCCGCCGTCTGCTCTTGGTCCAACAACGACGACGACGACGACGACGACGACGACGACGACGACGACGACGACGTCGGCGGCGGCGGCGTTCCGTTTTCTAGGGGATACTTACACGCCGACACCTTTGGTCCGTTCCTCGATGTCTCGTCGAGAGTGGCCCGCTGGCGGTGTGCATCGTTATACAGAAGGGGGTGGGTGTCCCACCTCCTGCGCCACTTTTCAGACAGAGTAGAGCTTTACAAGAGTGTTCCCTCTGTAAAGAGAACGTATTGCAGATCGAGAAAAATACAGGTTGACATTTGTCAAGACGTAGAGAAATCGCGAACGTATCTGCAATTTTTCCTCCCTCCCCCCGACTTCAATTGGCAATGTCCAAACCAATGGCTGGAACTGGAATTTCCAAAGTTCTCGAAAACTTCCCTTCGCCGCGACAGACGAGAGATAGTTTTGCGGCGAGATGGTCGCGAAGATGCAAAGGCTCAACGGGGGTTGGCTTAGTTCGTGGAACAGCGAGTTGGTGGTGCTGACGGCATGTATCGATTGTTCCGCGATATAATGCCGCCAGCCACGCACATATGAGGCCGCCGCGGCCGCGCAACCCCCGCGCATCGCAGCCACGCGCCGATGAATCCGTGTGTGTATGTCCACCAGCGCCGCGCCGCGTCTTTTCCAGCGTGTTTTATTCAGCTCCTGTACCCCACCAGTTGATACGTCCCAACCTGGCGAGGGGTAGGTAAGTTCAGGCGGCGTCAGTTTTTCGACTTGCTTTCACCCCGTTCCGTTCTCTCCGACCGGCGGTAAATCCTTCAAAATAAATACGAACAATTCATAATTTCACTTTTACAAAACGTAAACATCTTCCTTCTTCCTACTGCGTGAAAAGTAGAACACGTATTGAAAAAGACTATTGAAAAAGAAAGCAAAGCAGTCTATGATAATTTCAGCCTCTGTGGGCGCATAAATCGCGTGAGTGAAAACTATCGGCTGACGTACACGAGAGCGAGCGAGAGAGAGAGAGAGAGAGAGAGAGAGAGAGAGAGAGAGAGAGAGAGAGAGAGAGAGAAAGAGAGGAGATCTCAACGAACGTAAGTGAAAAATATGTACATAGAATTTTCAGCATGCACGCGAAATTTGCACGAGGTCGTAACATGCTCGACAATAATCGTCGTCGCACGCAAACCAAGGCGAGATCCTCTGGAACGATTCAATTAAATCGTTTACGATTCGGCAACGGTAACATGCTCGTTGCCCCTTTTCAGGGATCAGTTTAAGTAAATGGCTCGTATATGACTTCCTTGTCTATCGATTTCTGGTGAACCAGATAAGCGTGTGTACAAGACGAAACTTAACGTTTATCGAGCCGCGTAATTGTCTTGAATAATCGTTAACTTCGATTAATAATAATTAGCATTATTGTAACCTATTCGTATCGTTGGAAGGGTGATTCTCGGTAATCGCCGATACGCTTATTCGACGCTGGATTATTTAAATGAATAGATCGGTAATCGAACATACGATTATCCGTGGCTTTTAATTACACCAGCGGACGCGCGCTGTCCGGTTATTATAACAACAATAGATCGGTCGATAATGAGATTTATCGTAAGTAATTATTTTCACAACCGTATATATATGTATATATGTATATTATATATAAATTTTCGAAGTCTTCTCGATATCTCGATATACATGGCAATGATTCAGGCAGTGATTCAGCCGATGGCGTATTTATGAAACGAGTATATGCATGTGTATATGCATATGTTTTTTTCTTTTCTTTTTATTTTTTTTTTTTTAACAAGAGTCAGTCTTTCGTTTTGAAACGACACACGCCGAGAGGAAAACACGCGATCGTACCGGCAATAGTCCTATTTGGATGCAAGAGCGGAACGAACGAAAGCGGTGGCAAGGATGCGCAAGCCGGGTGGAACAAATCAAAACTCTTAACCCAACCTTGTTCTTCACGGTACAGTCGCTTCTCTCTGCTAATGCGCGACCAATTTTTGTCGACCGAAATAGCGTGTACACTTTTCCACGTGGAAGTCCCGTCGGAAGTGGGTCAGATTATATCATCGCGATGGCACGGCTATAATACGAGAGAAAAGTTGAATTGAAATTTCTCTCCTTTCTTCCAGTCGGTCCGTAACACTCTTCTCTACATAAACTTACTTTCAAGATGCAGGTTTGATTCTGATAGCACGGGAAACGTTGGCCGATCGATTCGTTTGATCGTTTACCGTTAATTAACACGGAAAGGGCAAACAGTCGAACTGGTTTGAGAAAATGGCAGTCGCATTACAGCAGAAGTGACTGTAACCGCTACTTACGTACACGCATCTGAATCACATTACCTACAAGGACGTTGCGGTAATTGGGAGAGGGACACCGTAGTGTCTAGATGCAACCAAATGCATGCGTAATGCACCCTACCGACCGCATAAATCACTCAAATGACTATCTCGATCGGGGAAGGGACAGCGCGGCTAGTGGTCAATACTTGTGCAAGTCTATATCGTCGTCATGGCGTTATTGCACCAATATTGCAATCCCAACGTGTGACATACTTTCAACGTTGTGTGACAGAGCATGTTTGGTAATTGTGTAATATGTGTGCCGTTCTTTCAAAGCGTTATTACCATGTCTCGTGCATAGCGTGGTATATGTACATGGATCTTTTGATGGTTCCTCTTCGTCCTCCTTATTTGGCCGTGAATAGTGACTTTGTGTCGAATGGTATTTAACGCGTTCGAGTTGTAGAAACAAGTGGTACGATATCATCGCGATTTAATACCATCTACTCTCACTCACCGCCGTTATTCGTGCACGTGTACTTGTAATATTCTTCGTAACGCGCTATATGTATATATGTATATTATTCTGGAGCGATGCTTTCGTTCGTGAGATTGCTTCACGGCACGTGCGAACGCGAGAACGAATGGCGAAGACTGCAAAACGCTTAGTCAAGACGTACAAGAGATGGAACACGTGTGAAAGTTCCTTGGTTAGCCGCTAGACCGACGGATTCTCTCGTGCCAGACGAAAATCTACGTCTTAGAGGCTTTTTCGGGTCACGCGTAAATATCTGAACGGTAACGGACGCTAAACTCTCGAACGTGAAACTCTTTCTGTCTACAGCCAACGATAAAACCGCTGAAAGATCTTTGATCTTTCTCTCGAGGCTTTTCGTTAAACCCTCGACCAAAAAAAAAAAAAAAAAAAAGAGAAAAAAAAAAAAAAAAAAAAAAGAGAGAAAGAAAAAATAAAAAAAAAAAGGGATCACGCTTGATAACTCGTATCGGCAACGGTATGATACGGTATAATGCGAAAAAACCAAAAGTAAACGGGAATGAAGCCACGTACCGAATACTTCTGCTCGATGTTTTTCGCGTTACGTTTAGCCCGCTCTCGTTTCTCGAGCTTCCACCCGATGGGATGGGCAGCGAAAAAATTTTTACCTTTAACGCATGTGTGTGTGTGTGTGTGTGTGTGTGTACCCCTTGCGCGGGTGCAATGGACTGAACGCAGTGTTCATCAGAATTTCGTTTCTTGTTTTCTTTTTCCCTTCCTCTCCACCACGGGCGAATTTCGAAAAAACTCGCAAAGACTCCGGGGGAAAAAATCGCGCGTAGTAGGATCGATGAGGGGAGGGGGAAAAAAGGTTGACTAGACGCTGTTGGGAGTGGAAAATTAAAATGAGCTGCCCGGGGGATCGTGTCGCGTCGTGTGGGTATCCGTTACCAGGCATTCGCTCGAAAAAACGAGCAAGAAAAAAAAACAGTGTCTAGGGAAGTTGTTGTGGTGCTGCGTGTGTATCGTTCGTGCATTCGCTCAGCTACACGGAAGGAGGGAGAGAGAGAGAGAAAGGGTTAGGCAGTCCGGGGCTAAGGGAAAAAGGAATAAAACAACGTTTTGCGAGATGTCGCTCAGCAACATCGTCACTCTACTCTGTGAGAATAGTTTTCTTTCCTTTTTTTTCCTCTTTTTTTTTTTTTGTTTCTTGTCTCTCTGTCTATCAACTTATCTGACCTGGAGCGTGTACTGTGGTCCGTGAGGCTGTCCATGGTGATGATGATGATGCCTCTGATAATGCTGCTGCTGGTGCGGTGGATCGTGTTGATAACACTCTTGCTGATACTGTTGGGACGGGACAGGTTTCAGAACGTGGTTCGGTCGTTTCTCGGACGCGTATTGCTGGTTGTTGCGTTCCATCGTATCCACCGCTAAGCGAGGATCCTCTATCATCGTGTTTGAAGCCTTCGTGCTGAAACAGGTCGATACTGTCCGTTTCATTCTGCCGATACGGCGCGTATCGCTAATTTAGCTAATTAAGATTCTTTTCGCGGCGATCCTGACTCGATAACTATATCGCGTAGAACAAGCACAAGATCGCGCGAGATTGCACAGGGTCGCGTAGAATCGTCTAGAGTTACGACGTTATTAATTGATCTAGGATCGTGCAGACTTAGAGTAAGATCGCGTAGAATAACGTAAAATTTCGTAGAACAAACAGGAACGAATTCGGTATCGGTCCGCGATACTACTGGCAATTAAGCTCGCAACCGAGTGGAACGGTAAGGTCGAATAATTCATTAGCGCGTACGTGCTTCCGCGAGAACGTATCTCCACGAAAAGAGGATTCTTTCAACGCTGCCGAATGTTGAAATTGCTTCGACGTTCATTCGTGCAAATCACCAGTGGGAGGAGAGGGGGATGCAATATCGCGTGCTTACCAATGCACTTGCTGCAGCGCAGGCACCGTATTTCTGGCCACGCAGCATCTATCCGAGCGTAGGAAACAAACGAATCCCATTACCAGCACCGAGAGCACCGTAAACCCAGCGACAGCGCCGATAACGAGTGGAATCTGTAACAAATACGCGGCACGCGGGGGTGGAGAAAAAAGGAGGGACCTGTTTTTTAGTTGGATCCTGGGGGGAGGACATTGTTTCGAGCGTACGCTCGCACGTAGCACGCGTGCATGGAATACGTGAAACATGGCTTCCAGCCCGTATTTTAATTCAAACGGACTCTGTTCGATTATTTAATTAGGCTTTGGTCGTTCTCGCTTCTCGAGCAACCGAGAGAAAAGGAGGACAGGGCGAGAAGTGTTTGCTCGAAACATGTTGACCAGTCGCCTCTCGTCGTCTCTCAGCGATGAATATCGTTATAATTACCTGGCCCGGTTCGTCCACTCTCAGCATCAGAGCCCGACGATCGCTTCCACGATCGTTCTCCACGATTACGTGGTACAGTCTCTGATCCTCCTTCACCGTGCTAGTCAGTTCCAACACGGCTATATAACAATCCTCGACCGCTAGCGGCTCCAAATCCAACGCCCGATACCGCGACTCCAGAACCTCACCTGTGAACATTTCGCCCGGTAATCAGATCCGACGAATGTCAGACGCTGTTGCGGCTGTAAACGTTTTAATCGACGTGTGTAAGATCATCGATCGTTGGAACCACGTGGCTGAACGAAGGTAATAAAGAACAAACCAGAAAATGGCGAGAAGCGAAAGTCTCGTCTCAACTTCAAACAATGTCAAAGACGCGCGATAAGGTGTGAAACGACGAAGGCGTGAAAAGACGGGGGGGAGGCCGAAGGAGAAGCTTGAACGTGAATCTTGCGAATCGAGGAAGCGATAGCGACGAGGAAGGATCGAAGGCCTCCCGACAGAAGTTGGATGTTGGAGGTTCGGCTCGAGGAGGACGCGAGAAAAAAGGCGGGTAATTAAAGAGAAGCTGACGGCTAAAAGGGATGCTCGAATTAATTAATCGCGAGTATACCACTTTTCAGTAATACCGAGTGCCAATTAGTGAAAAGAGACGCAAAAAAAAAAGACAGAGACAGAGAGAGAGAGAGAGAGATAGAGAGAGAGAGGAAGACAGAGAGAAAGAGAAAAAAAACGACGACGGAAGAAAACTGAAAGAGCAAACCAAAGACTCGAATACTTTTGGCGGTAGAGCTAGGAAGCAGTCTAACCGGCGTGGAGTCTGGTGCTGCCCCATTCCCAAGCCACGAGCCGGGGTTTCGGGTCGGAACACAGTCTGATCTCTAATTTCGCTGGGCTCCCCTCGGTCGTTGCCACGACAAACTTCTCCGTGATGGTCGGTTTCACCACCTGCAACACACGTTAAACAACACTCTCGATCCCGCTTCTTCACCAAAATCTTCCACCGTCTTTGCCCACCGTCGTACGTTCGTAGGGCAACTCGAGTCTGTGAATTCTCTAGAACGATTAAGGGCACGGTGTGATTTTTGTTATCTTCAGCTCAATCGTTAACTTCAACTTAACTTGTTTCCTTTAGAATCAATTTGTCCCTTGGTGTCAAATTGACGCGCAGTGGTCACGACGAGAAGGCAAGTAATCAAGTTTGCAGATTCTTTCATCAACAATGAACAGATCAAATCTTCAGTTCAATTTTATATTATCATCTTACCGACGTTTTATATACATTTACAAGGAAAAATGCAACAAATAGACAGATGAGGGTCAAAATATGATCTATCTTCCGAACAAGAATCTCTTTGATCTTTCATACAGCTAGAACTTAGCTCGAGGCTCAATCTTTCGAGGATCAAGAGGGTGAAAAATCGTCGAAGAATTAATTTCGTTTTCGTTTTCCCGTTTCTCGTTTTTCCACTGTCACGCGAGCGATTATCGTTTTACGGAATATTTCCGAGGCTAATGCCTTTCCGCGAAAAGGGTGAAATATTTCGCGTCGATTGCACGGGAATATTCGCGGACCACAAGTGCTGGCGCACGGATCACGGATCGCGAAACGTATGAAACCAATGTAACTGCAATCAACCGACGAGTGTGTCGTGAAAATGACGTTTTACTCGACCTCGTATGTGCACGCGCGTACGTATATTTTTTTTTCCTTCCCCCCCGTTCCTCCACCACCGCGTGCGCCGGCATAATTAAATTCATAAATATGAATTTCGCGTTCCATATTTAAATACGTTACAATGGAGGGGTGGTGGGCCAGGCGGTAGTGCGCGTCAACAGATCGGCGAGCACGCAGGGCATACAAACATAATTTTGTTAATTAATTACAGGCAGCGATCGTTTGTTTCCCGATCGCATTGATCTGGTAATAAAAGCACGGAACCAATAATCACAACGTGTAAAAATCGGTTAGCCTCCGCTGACCTTTCTCTCTTTCGAATGCGCGCCGCGTGGCTGTCGAATCGATTAAATTTTAACTTCGACTTCTCATCGTGTTCCACTCGATTTGCTCTCTCGAAACAGGGCTTTTTCCCCCTCCCTGGTTAATTCCCTCGATGTGGTGGATTCGACAGTTTCGTGTCCTTTCGAGAACACGCGAATCAGGAAGTTAGGGATGCATGCATCGACACTTAGGTTGCAACGCGTATAGTTTAATATCGCAGCAACTTGCATCGAGTCAGGGGAATCAGAATCTCGTCTCAGCGAGCAGAAATCAATTTCCCCGATCGTCGAGCGAACTTTATCCTAACCGATAACGAGAACGAGAATCATCCGTACGTAAATATAATTTTTACAATCGCCAACATCGTTCTCGTCTGGTTTCAGTTAAAAAAAAAAAAAAAAAAAAAAATCTGTTTCTCTGGATTAATTATTTTTAAATTATTCATTACCTCCGAGCAGTAAGGAAGATGTAATTTGACATTTTTAACTATACACCTGGACGCAGGTTTCGTCAAAGTGTCGATGCATCGCAATGCACGTTTTCACCGAAAAGCATAGCCGAGAAATACATAAAAATCTGGTTTGGCGCGTCTTACCCTAGGCGCGCCGACCACTTGCAGAGATACAGGATCGCTTTTGACTTCCCTGACGTTCCCATTGATCTTGTTCGAGGCGAGACATATGTATTGACCCTGTTGCTCGTACGTCACGTTCGTCAGGATCAATCGTTGCCCGGTACCGCATTCCAATGGCATCCGGCCATCGGTGAAGATCTGGGCCCATCTGGCGTGCCGTTGAAAAACCAATTGTCGCATTTCAGTTCGACACGTTCAATCCACCGGTCTTTCGTTACTACATGGCTACCGCGTGCAACGACGTTTACCATTCTGATAGCGGGGAACCATTTTAATCACATGACGCGGAACGCCCGCTCGTAAATACGCGGATAACATCCACGCGATACACGTGTAGCAACGTAAGGGAGCAACAAGTACACGCAAACAAACGAAGATTGCGACAAGCATGTATTTACAGAGCTACTGAAATCAAAGTGGTAAATTATGGATGGACAATTACGTGCCTGGTAAAATTGGTAAATTTTGTTGCTCACGAAAGCGATCATGTTACATTCGTTTTTGTGAACGTAAATTAAAGAAAAAAAGAAAAGAATTGTAAATATTGAAAAATCCTATACACGTATAGAAGATACAAGATACATTTATATAGAGATGATAAAAAGTATTCTATTAGAATAAGCCTCAGTATTACAGTCAAAATTGCACACAATACGTTGTAGTGTGAGTTATGTAATAATAAACTGCAATATAAATTTGTATGATGTTCGCGAAGATCAATCAATTATAGATTACACATGATACAATAAACTTTAATATCTAATACTAAACTAGATCTGTAGATTAAAGTGCAAAGTTTTCATCAAAGATATTAAAGTAATAGAAAATTTGCAATAAAATAGATTACGCAAGCTTTTATTTATATATATATATATATACTCTAAAGCTACATTATTTTCATAAAATTTCAAATAAAAATTATGAATCGGTCATTTTGACCATTTTGGTAGTTCCACTGGGACAATAGAATTATATTTGAAATGGATTAATGGAATTATATCTAAGATGCGTACCAACTTCTCAACACATTTTCAGATCGCTTTCGAATCATAATCGTAACAGTCGTCTTACGTCGTAAACTGTTGGGACACTTTCGTGAGCCACACTGTAGCTACGAGACAGTATTTCGTCGTGATTCACGCTAGCCGTGCAAACTAAAATCGAAGATGAAAGCCAACTGGCGAGAAGTCGATAGATAAGAGGAAACGACTCGTGAACGAAAAGGAGAGAAAAGGACGATACAAAGGGGGTGGCGGAGGGTCACCTGTATTCAGCCGGTGGCATCGCGTCGGCGTTGCACTCGAACGACGCCCCGGAAAAGAGTAACGCCGTGGTCAGCCGATCCGGGCCCACCGAGCTGATGGTCGGCGGATCTGCGGTGAAAACCAGATCGAACATCCACCTCTCTATCGATCGTTTATCCGTCGATAATCGGAACAAGCGTCGGAATGCTCTCGCGCGCGAATCAAGCTATCGAGGTTTTTATTACCCGAGGTTCTCTCCGCCCGAGAACTGTTGGAAACAGCTGGAAAACCTGGCAAGTATCTACTGGCCGTCGTATCGGTTCCGAAACTATTAAACGAGCCGCTTGCCAACGCGTTACGGGAGACGCTTCGATGGTCATCGTGGTCTCGGGGTCGATCGTCTTTACCCGAGCCGCGTAATCGAGCGATAATCGGAGGAGGTTCCGTTAGCCGTTTATTTTTATTCACAAAGCGACTGAAAGAGCGCGCCCGGCGGTTATTTTCTGCCGTGGTACGGAGGCCGAAAGACCGATCGACTATAACGATTAGGCCGCTTGCTAGGCTCTGTCTTTCCCCGGCGGAAAAAGGGTTAATCGCGGATTACTTTGAGAAACTCGATTGGCCGCGCGTTACGAGGAAGAAGCGAGACGCGTCGGACAGAGTGGAAACGAGGCCGACGACACTTACAGTTGACGGACACTTGAACAGAGACCGGGCTGCTTTCACCCTCGGTGTTGGCCGCCTCGCAGATATAGACGGCCGCGTGATTCCTATAGATCGGCGAGAAGAGCAACGTCTCGCCGATGCTGGCCACCTCGGTCACACCCGGGCTCTTGGTTCTCCTCCAGAGGATCGAGGCCGGTGGATTCGCGTCGGCCAGGCATCGGATCTCCAACTGGTCGCGACCCTCTTCCAGTTGACCGGTCGGCACACCGACCAGCCTCGTCTCCGGCGCGTCTGAAACATTTCCATTTTTCCAGTCTCGGTTACAGTCCCGAACATCTTCCTCGGTCGCGAGGAAACTTTAATTACACCAGTGTCGATTACACGTCCCGACACCCGGCAGTTTAAGGCGGAGAGAAAGGTAGAGAGAAATTAATTTTCTCCTCGGAAGGTTGAAAGAAAGAAAAAAAAAAAAAAAAAAAAAAAAAAAAAGAAGAAGAGAGAAAAGCGGGGAAGAAAAATTGCCGATGGACGGCTGGGGGCACGTGGTTCGACGAACCACGCGCACGAGGAGGGGGGAGAGGAGGAGGAGGAGGACGCGGGCTTAATTGAAATCGCGGGACGCGGGAATTGCTATCAGGGCTTTAATCATAGCGCGGCGGCGGGTTCGCGGAACGCGCTCGCGGAAAAATAAACACGCCGGCTTGCAGAGAGAGAGAGTGAGAGAGAGAGAGAGAGAGAGCAAACACACCGTTGGGAGTAGCAAGTTTTCAGATTCAATCCTTCGTTAATGAGCGCGTAATTAAAAGTGGATCCCGGATCGTATCACCTGAAAGAACCGAGAGATCTCCCCTTCCAACCCCCCAACGGTTGGAGGTTGGCCGCGACCGTCTGGTTGGACGTGGTGGCTGGTCGACCGTTCGTTCGATCGATTTGTTCTCGCCGTTCGAACCGAACAAAGACGTTTCTCCCCCGTCTCTTTCTCTCTCGGGTGATTTTTTTCCCCTCTGGGCCAGCAGGGTGAGGAAGAGAAAGGGAGAGAAAGAACCCGATAATGGAATGGAAAACAATGGCACGCGAGCGCAACACACCGGCGAGAGAGCGTGCGAGCGGTAGAATGCGCGCAGGGGCCAGCGTACAAACCTCGAAATAATGAATCAAAGTTGGACCGGCATCCCGGCCGGTTTCGTTATTCCTTGTCAGAAATAATTAGTTAGCCGCGGCTCACGAAAAATTCAATTACACCTGCGCGCAGTTAATCCTGCGGCCGTTTTCCCTAGCGGGAGCGATAGAGAGAGAGAGAGAGAAAGAGAGAGAAGGGTCCAGCTGCAACTGCATCAGCTGATCTCTCTCTCTCTTTCTCTTTCCTTTCTTTCTGGTTAACCGATGCGCACGTCTCGTCCCAGTCTGGCAAAATTCTACCGGCTTTTACCCTTTTTTCTTCTCTGTTTCTGCCCTCTTTTTTTTCAATCCACGTACATTTCTGACCATAAATCATCGGACGGTTAATGAACTTGAGACGTGAGATTCACGCTAGATTCGCGATCGCGAAAGCCATACGAAACAATCTCAACTTTATTGCCGTATTTTTCCGAGATCCTTCAAATAATTTGTACACTTGGATTTTCCAGAAGATTTTACAGAAACAGCTGCACAGCGTCGTTCCTTTGTTCGAGATCTTTTCAATTTTCGCTAAGCGACTCTGGCGACACGACGCATAATCGGGTATTAATTTTCCAACTTGCCTCTCCCCTTCCACGCGAACTCGATAGATAACATGTTCGCTTCGATTACGCGTGCGCGCGCTATTAATCTCGCCGTGAATCAAACAAACATCGTGAAATCAGAGACAACGCGAGAGTTTATTCAACGTCGTAAGTTACGAGTTACGTCGAGTTGTTGGAGTTGCGATCGATGGATCAATCGCCGTTGGCCTGTTCGGGACCAAAAAAAGACCAGAAAAAAAAAAAAACAAATAAAAAGAGTAAAAAAGGGAAAAAAGAAAAAAAGCGAAGGAAATTTAATTGGTCTGTTACGATAAAAGATTGGCCGTGGGGGAGGTTTGTAACCGAGGTAAAATAATGCTCGGTCGGAGCATTTACTCGGAATCGATTTACTCGGAATCACGTTTCGATAAATGCAGTCTATCAAATCGGTTGGCCGTTTGCTCGCTCCCTTCCTCTGTATTCGATTAACGTGCATTGACGAATTGACGCGTTACGTTGTATTTTTCAACGAAAGCAATTACGCGGTTGAAGGGATCGATCGGCATGGCGCGAAGCGAAGGCCCTGGTCGAAGAACATCGCGGAAAGGACGCCGAATGGGGGGGGTTCGTTCGCTTTTTCACCCTCGGCTCGACCCGGGTTTTCATCCCGACAAAGCTTTCGATTAAAGGCGCTGGACGTGGAAAATAATTTACCGTGTTAATATACAGTTACCCTCCCTCCCTGTTCCCCTGGGGCTCTCTTCCTCCTACTCCCCCGTTTGTTTAAATCAATGAAACTGACGCGGCGGCGGCCGCCGAGAAACGTCACAAATGACGGTTAATTAATGTTGCAATACGGATCCAAATTGTATTAATTAATAATTTCAGCGGCGACCTATTTCCCGAGGGCCGAAAATAACAAGCTGGCATTCAGACTTGGAAATACGATTACGCAACTCGGGAAGAGGAAGCGCGGGCTAAACACCGGCGGAAACTCGGGCGTCTACTACTGTCGATCCTGCTTTTGCAACGCGCGCGTCTCGCGAGAACTCTCTATCCGCCACCGTGTAACTCGATTCCCTCCTCCGATTAAGTGTTTCTTTCGTCTGGCGCGACTCTAACGAACTCGCCCGTTCTACCGGTCCATCTGGCAATCGATCTGGCCGGCCGTCTTCACTCCAGAACCGTTTAGAAGCGTGTAGAAGCGCACGATACATTTTGCTTTTGGACAGAGATTTGGCCAAAAATTCGAAATCTGTTTGTCACCAAAACGAACAATATCTTCTCTCACTATGAACTCTCTTAAAAAAGTAGAATACAATATTTTTCTTGGTAAACGGAAGCATTTAGTCAGAAATTATAAGGCTTGAAAGTCAGCCATTTGATGAGTATTGAGAAATTTTTTATAGTATCTATATTATATATATGAAATGACTTATAATATATATATATAATACAGATACTATAAAAATTTTTTTAATATATATATATATAAAATGAGTGTTTTACAATTATGATGTTTAAGAAGTATACTAACAACATATGTAGAATAATTTATCAGTGTGCCATCTTTATTTTTTTTTAAGGATTGGAAGATAATGTTCTCGGAAAAGGTCCAAAAAATCTTTAATTTTTATCTATTTCCTTAAATATTATATATATGCATATAATAGTTAAAAATTTATGTGCCACGACGTATCCGGAAACATGCGTATTTCCATCATTTTACAAAGAAATCAATTTTGTTATCCGTGTCGAATATTCGTGGATGATTCCGAGGAATAAATAAATAACCAGTTCCAGTTATTTTCCCGGGAATGACGAGAAACTTCCAAAAGCGTATGTTTCTCGTGCGAACCTCCCGACGCGAGGCGAACCTCGAACGTATCGACGAACGATCGCAATTTACGAATTAAAATCGATTTCCCGTACTCGACGACACGTATTTCAGAGCCACCAGCCAGCCAGTCTGCCCTCGTTGTAAAAGCAATCCCAGGCGGAAAAATATCGGCGTAGCGTGACGTTAACGTCGAATCTTCGGCGGATTAATCCGCGAGAACCTGCGGGGTGGATGGGAGAAAAGGGTGGGTAAGGCTGTTTCAGCCGCGAAGACAGAACGTCCCGCGAAGACGTGAAAAATGAAAGAGCCGGTGGGCGCGGCGGCGGGATGCTCTCGAATCGAATCGTCGTATAGGCAGAGCGTGCAGGTAGCTTGCGCAGCTGTTCATTTCACGTAACAATGATTTCGAAATACGCGCGAACGAACACTCGCTGACCCATTCACAATTTCAGCTACATTCCCTCTCTCTCTCTCTCTCTCTCTCTCTCTCTCTCTCTCTCTCTCTCTCTGGCATTTTCTTGCTCTGTTCCACACACCCTTTCTATTTTCCTCCCTCTCTCGCTCTGCTTCCCTTCCCCTCTATTACCCTTTCTGCCATGACTGTCTGTGTTTTATAGGACACCGGTCGGCTCAGTGCGCGTCGTTGTGTGTGGTGTGCTGTGTGTGTGTGTGTGCCAAACCGGTCAACCCTATTTATTTGGTTGCGCGGCGTGTTTCTCCGCGGAAAAGCCTCCGCAGCTGTTTCGATCGGTCAACCTATTTTCTTTTGCTTTTCTTTCTTCTGTCACACCGGTGACTCTGTCCCACGCGTTTCGTCCACACTGACGGACGCAAAACTGGGGAAGTTAACCGCGTGTGACTGGCATCTTCGAAACTCGTGGCTCGTCACTGTCGCCCCTGTCCGCTCGTCACCCACCCGTTCGCCATCCCCCGACCCTCGACCGGCAGCACGATTATATTTTTAATTTCAATTTTCTGTAATTCATTTACAGCGGGAACGCGATCGAGAGCGAGGGAAAATAAAAGTTGGCGGATGTACGTTCGTTTCGTTCGATTGTCAATGAAATCAGTTCGTTTTTACGGCAAATGTAAGACGCGAGAGAATTTAGTTTACGAGTTACTATATCGTTCGAGGAAATTCGATTCGAATTTAGACGATTTTCTCCTCTCTTTCTCGTGAATTTCTTTATTCGTAAATAAAGAAATCGCCTACCTACCGATTAAAGACACAGAGTTCCAACGATCGGGATGATTTCGAACGAAAAATCGCACTAGAGAGAGAACGCACGGGACGAGAAGAAAAGCACCAGGGAGAACGCGATCGATCGATCGGCGGCGGAGGCATGGTGAAAAATGAAAAAAAAAAAGAAAAAAAAGTTAAAAAAATAAAAGGAAAGAAAAGAGAAAAAAATTTTGGCATTCAGACCGGACACGCAGCTCCCGGGGCTATCGCAGTTGCAGCACAGTTTGAAGTTTACAGAAGACAGAAACGGGGGAGGACACATCGTCAGCTGTACATTCGGAAACTACCCTACTGGCCGCCGCCCCGGTGCATAAATCGCGCGTCAGCCTCTTCTGGAGTTTTCAATAAATTCTGTAGCCCCGGCATTCGTTTTCGAACAATGCTTCATGAATATTCGATCAGCATCGGTACCCAGTAAATTACGAGCAAACGAGCGCAACGTTGATCGAAACAAATTCATTATCGCGAGCAACGGGGGAACGGCGGGGACGATAAATTCTGCGCGAGTGCCGCGGCGACGAAAAATTCTCCCCTGAGCGGGTTCGTTCGGCCGTCAGGCGACTCGATATCGAAGCATTCATTCGTCTTTCGTTCAATTTTCAGCGATTTCTCGCGGATCGAGACGAAGAAAGAACGTGAAAAGCTAACGTTGTTCGAGCTGTTTTGTTTGCAAATGCGGAGGAGGAACTTCGACGTTTGCGTTTGCCTTCACTTGCGTTGTTTTATCGTCGGTTCGCCGGCAAATACGTACAGACACGCGCGTTTATCAATATTTAAACGTTTGTCAGCGTGTTGTCGGCGATTTTTCTCGTTGTTCCGCGTGCAGCAATTCACCTCGTGGATGATACATCGGATAAAGGTTAATTAACGAATTCGCCGCGCGCCGGGTTAATTAGAGAGGGCACCGGGGCGATGAAAAATTCTCCTCCAAGGGGGGAAAACGGAGGCTTGAAACAGAAAATTTCTGTTTCGCGAGGCACAAAAGCCCGGGCCGGGGCTCTCTCGAGCGCGCGCCTCCGCTCTCTCACTCTCACTCTCTCTCTTTCTCTTTCTCTCTCTGTTTTCCTTTTTCTCCGTCTCGTCTCTTTGTTTCAACCCTTTCTCCCTTTTGTTCGATCCACCGTCACCATCGCCTATAAAAACAGAGCCGTTTGAAGTTTACCTAAAGAACGACTGCCAGAAGTAATGCGACTCTGGCCGACTCTCTCGCATCAGTTGCACCCACCGCGCTAACACCCCTTTCGCATAAATTTGTTCGTCTTGGACCTTCGTGATCGCTCTTTCTTCTCCTCCTTTCCCTTTCTGCTTCGACAGACTAGTATTTCTCTCGACAAGGTGGTCAGTTGTCTAATCGTAGACGAACAGTGCGCAGTGTGAAATTTTTGGAAACAATACGAGTCGAATTAAATTTTCTATAATTCAATTTATTTCTTTTTTGGCAGTATCAAATTGACACAGTGGTAAAAGAGTTAATATCTACGATGAAAAGATGATTAAACTTGCAAATTTTTTTATTAACAATAAACAGACTAAATTTTTATACGTTTATTTATTACTATTATAGTAATAATTATATTACTCTAGTAATAATTACTAATAATATATTACTAATAATTACAAATAATTATTACTATTATAATAATAAAAAAATTTAATCTGTTTATTTTTTTATTAACAATAAACAGACTAAATTGTTACATTTTTATTTATTATACTATTATTACTATTATAGAAATAATTATATTACTATTATTACTATAATAATAATAATATTACTATTATTTATTTATTATAGTATTATTTATATTATTATTAGTACTATTTATTCATTATGAATTGATATGTGATCCTTTACAAGAAAAATGTGTTAAATTGACAGACAAAGAAGTTGAAGGGCCCTTAAAGAGTTAACTTCTTCGTATTCGAAGACGAAACATCGTACGCTTTGGACGTGATATTTTTGCAATGTAGTGTCATTCATGCAACTCTTTAACTCCCTAAACATACCAATATTGATTATATACACATTGGGTGATTATTTTCCATAAGATGACGGCCCGTAGTGTACTTTGTGGTGACGAAATATATCGTCACAGTCACAGTGTACGTCGCCGTGACAAACTATGTCGTGACGATGTATACGACAATAAACGCAATAGATGGTTCTCTTGGCACGATGAAATATTTCATCCATCGTGGTTAAGGGGTTAAAACGAAACGCCACGTTTCGAATTATTTCATGTGGCAGACAAATCAAATCGTTCGTAAATCATTATTTGTGAGAGCAAAGTATTTCAGTTTGGGGAATGCGGTGTCTCACGAGTCGATTAATTTCAATTAATTCACACTCTCGAATCTTGTTTCTCAATATGAGTAGTTCAATTTTTTTTTTTTTTCCTTCATCATCGCGCCTTTGCATAATTTTACAAAATCTTAAGAAACTGAAGTACACTGGTATTACGATATTGCGGCAATTTAATACTCCACCTTTAATTATTAATGGTTTCGATCTTTAATCAACGTAAATAAGCAATTTTGCTATCTGTCACTGTTAACGTGGCTACAGAAGATTAAAGGATTGCGTCGCGTGGACGAATTATATGAGAAAGACGCGAAATCTATTTATCATACGCAAATATTACATTGCGCGAGTTACACGCGGCAAATATCGCGACGTCGTTTTGTTAGTCGGCGGCGTTGTATTGTAATACAATTAATTTATAAATTGCATGCCGTTACCAACGAGAGATACAAACGATGAAAGTCACTCTTTTTACCGCGCCGACACGCACTCGAATGCTGCGGTGCTTTGTTGCACGTGAAAGGAATTTCGAAAAATCGCGTTATGTCGCGTATCGTTGTACTTGTATTTGTACCTTGGAGACCAGCAAAAGATTGCTTTTCAAAACCAATTCTTGCGATTCTCCTACAATTCTAGCTCTGTCGACTTTTAAATACTAGCTACGCGCAGCTATTTCTCCCGTTTCACTAGAACTAATAATTTTTGTTGGATATTCTACAGACGCAAAACGGTGTATTTTTGGAGAGTGCTTCATTGTATTATAAATTGTTTCCTATTTTCTCTTTTTTTTTTTTTTCATTTTAACATCACTGATGGAAATTTTACGTTTTAATCGGCGGTAGAATCCAGCCTCTACGAAAAACTGGACTTGTTCGAACTTCTTTGAAACCGGCGTATACAGAGCTATCGCAACATAATGCAATTTTATTTCAATGCGTTTCTCTTTCGTGCTGTTTGAGCTTCTTTCGCGACTTTTGCACTTTTCATAAAGCTGTTACGTAAAAAAAAAAAAAAAAAAGAGAACAAAAAAGAAAAAGAAAGGTTGGAGATAATTATATCCAGAAGTGTTTCGCAGATTACAATGGTCCACAGATCATGGTTTCGAGTGATTTTACTTACACCTATAATCGCCGTTTTGATTTCAATCTTTCAGATTGATTCCGTAAAAATATTTAGTTTGTGGATAGATTCGGATTCGGTTTGAATTGATTGGTAAACAGAATAAAGCAATAATAGTTGTATGGAATTTCACATTCGCATTATTGTTGGTACTAACTGGGAAAAAATTTCGGACGTGATATTAAAAAACAAAAAAAAAAAAACAAAAAAAAAAAAAACAATCTATCGTAGTCATATTCTATCCGAGATAGAAATTCAACTATATACAGCTGAATTAATTCGTTACAAGAATTTTGTTCGTTCCACCATACACGTGATATGACTTATTGTCTCTGTTACAAATTTAATTTAATAAATTTCAATTTCATACATCGCTAACTGCACTCTAATGAGAAAGACCGTGTTCGTTGTACATATCTAGCTCTGCTCGGATTACCAAAAAAGAAACAAGAAAAAAGGGAAAGATTTCTCTGCTGCACGCAAATAAATAAACAAACAAACAAACAAATAACTCCAGGCGGGATTGAAGGGAAAAAACACGGATAGGGATATGGAAACGAGGGCGTCGATCGGTCATGACCGGTTGCAAAATGCATCAAACGAGCGCAAGCTGTCGTTGCGGCAAAGTAAACGGCGGGGCGGGAAAAAGCTGGTGACGAACGGACCGAAAGAGGACGCGCGAGGACAGCGAAACGACGGAAGGATGATTCGAAATTCCCCCGTGGGCGTTTCGATCGACCGTGTGGCACACGGGCGCGGAATATATATCCCCGCTTCGAGGCGAACTTTTCAATTTCCCCTTGAAAAAGTCCCAGCCGGCTAATGCCCCTAATCAATACACGCGACAAGCCATCCCCGTGTCTACGTTTCCGTTCCGGTGATGCTTGCAAACCACCCTCGGAAGCTCGAAGGGGAGGCTCGGCTCCCGAAGGAATCGAGAAATCGCGGCGCGCCTCAAAGAGCTTCAAATTCGAACTCGATTTCACCGGCGACGAATTTCACAGGCGTAGTAGGGTGCGAGGGAGTTAGGCTGATCGATCTAACTCGAGAGAAGCAACGGAACCGATTAATAGGTGAAAAATTTTGATTCCGTCCGGGGGTGAAGCACGGATCGCGTTCGCAATTCGATTAGGGAGGACGCGACGGCGGGTTGAATTATAGATTCGGTTAGAGAACGATTGGAGGGCGGATAGTTTGTAACTGTGTAATTTATATCGTATAGATGAATTTATTGCGTTTGTAATGTTACGTAGCTGGCTCCGTGCGAACGGTATAAACTGTAAATTTTAATAGAAAGTGTAAATTTTGCTGGATTATTTGATCGTTGACGAGAAGGAGCGCGCGATAGAGTACCTCGATTATTAACACGTTGACTGGAATTTACGAAGCGTTTCGCTTCGTGAAAGGGAATGCTCAATTTTAATTTTAATTTTACAAAGGTATCGTTTATTAACACTAGAACCACCGAAATGGTCAAAATAATTCATAATTAACTATCATAATTAACTAATTCATAATTTTTTTCGATATACTACAGATGCAAAACAGTATATTTTTACAAGTTTAAACGATTCTTTTATAAAATACACGAATAAAAGTTTGTGTACTCTATTGTATTTTTATTTTTTTCACTTTAATATGATGAAAATTCTATGCTTTAGTTCTTGGTAGTTCTAGTGTTAATTACCAACTGGTTTTATACAATAAAAAACAAAATAGCAGCGTCCATCACAAGATCGTCCTACTGTCAACTTTTGTACAAATAGAATTTCACTTGCTTACGAGAGAACAAGATCATCAGTTTGTTACAGCTATTTCTAGTTTAATTAAACATCTGTCAACTGTTGGAATACTTTCGTAAATACAACACTGGAATTTGACACATACAATTCATCTTAATTTCACATACGACGTATTCATCTTACTCGAATCTTAAATATTTTAAAATGTTTACAGAAACAGAATCATCGTCAGGCAGTGTCGTACGTGTTAATATCCCTTTTGATTTTGTTTGCTCGCCGTTGCGCAAACAATTGATATTTTTCTGGGTGAGGCGGCAAAGTGTGTCGAATCGATCCACCGGCCATTAGTCATTGTTGTTCGTCGCGGTGTTTCGCAAAAAGCGATTCAAAAATTGTTGAACGACGCAGCGGAGCTCGAATTGTCGATAAGGTCGGAAAGCAGGATGTCAGGGCGGCACGTTTTGAGGGAGATTGATGAGGGTCCCGCGGTTACCAGCGCCAGTGTGCACAGTTAAACTGTTGCCTCGGCGAAGGTTTCTGCTCTCGGTAGGGGTTGAGGTCAGCGCGATCCACACGCACCCTTCCTGTCGACCTCCCATTTAACAACCGTGTACGTATTTGTTGCACGATGTTTCTTTCGTTCGAATGATCGTCTCTCGTCACCAAACTTTCCCCTATAAACTTCCCTTACCTTTTTAAATCAACGACACTGCGCGTTATTCGTTTTACCTTTGCCGTGAATGAACGCCGCAACGAAATGGTTGTCGTTTATTGCAAGACAATGTGAGAAAATCCGTGTGTACGATTGACTCTCGAGTATAATAGGAAGCTGAGAAGTTGGCAATCGCCCTGGGACAGTACAAGAAGAGTGTACTCGGACTAGAAAAGCACTCGGTTTCCTATGCAATTTAACCTCGAGTAATAGAGACGATTAAATAACAAGACACAGAGACAATTCAACCCCTCGAGTAACAGAGGCACAACTATTGCAGTTGTCGGCCAAAGCATTAAAAAGCCACTCGCAATTTTCAATTTGTATTTGTAGTAAACTTGAAAATCCTCAGTGTAATCTGATAATAATTTTGATTAATGTAAATGTATTAGACATAATAATAATTAATTCGTGCTTCCCCTCTTTACTTGTTGCAGTTACACTTACAATTTCCAATGTCTTTTGTCATTCTTTCTAGCAAAATTTAAAAGTCTAAATAAAAGTTGATAATAATTTTGGTCAATTAGTATTAGTAGTACATGTAGACAAGTACATATCACGTGTAATAAATTTTGGTGATTAGTAATTTTGTGCTTTCCCGCCTTGCTTCAATTACAGCTTAATTTTTGGACGATTCAAATCTATTGTAAATGTTTCATTCGCTTAATCACGTGAAAATTACTCGATTTTCATTCATACGATAAACACTCGATTATACAAATTATTAATACACAAAATTTGATAAAATTATTAATCGATTAACGTATTATTATGTACAAATTAAATTTTGTTTGGATCTCTGAAATTTTTGAAGAACCGAGAGTTATCCCAATTCCTTCGCCAAGAACTGATAACGGAGAAGATTTGCTGATATTTACTAATCATCAAAGATCGTAACAACAACCGTAATGACTTAGAAAATTGACATAGAGAATTTCACAGAGGCGAAAGCTTTGCCAGCGAAAGCTGCGTGAAACGAGGTGATTAAACTTATCGTTCGACATATGCGTACACGCACACCTCTATTGAGAGGAAAGAGCGGGTGTGATTGCGCGAAGGGCAATGCTAGAGTTTTAATCCCGTACTTCGTCTTACTTTGGGTTTTCGGAATCGAAATAAATAAATTCAGCCGAGGCAGACGATCGAACTACCCCCGTGGATACCTGGAAATTACTTGCGCGTCTTTCGACCCTCCCTCCATCGCGAAAAAAAGAAAAAAAAATTGTTTCCAACCGAGCGGAGATCTCGTTAAAAAAGTTGGCGCTACGGGAGGAAAAGTTGGCTGGAGGTTGATCCGGCGGCTGATCTATCATCGCGGGGGCCTCGGAGAATCGGCCGGATAACGGTGATTATTCTTAAATATTAATCTGCCCGCTAATCCGCGTTAGAGTAACGAGGAGTGATTGCGGAAAGACTTTGTAATAAGGGTGTCCTTTGCCAACGGGTTGGGGACACCCAACGGGGTGCGTCCCGATTTTATACGAAAATCGTTAACGTCCGGTAACGTCGTCGGTGTAACTCGATATCGTTTGTTAAAGTAGTTGCCGGAATTAATTTCCTTCGATTTTAATCCCCGTCGGTGCGCGAACGCCGCGTTAAAATAAGAACGCAGCAGAAACAATATTTGTGTTCGATATCGGAGCCGGGGTTAAAATCGTTACGTTCGAGCAGGGTTGAACAAGGCGCGCCCGGAATTTTCGCTCGCACAGTCGCGAGCGCGGATATTTCGTTGGTTAGCTCCAGCGAGTTTCCAAACTGGATAAGGCGAAAATAACTCCATTGACGTGGTCCGTCATGGCGTTTGTAGAGGCATTCTGTAGTGGACAGTGCAAGGTGCAGCGAGGTGTAGTCTAGTTTATAGGACAGATGTTTTTTAACTGTAGAATGGTTCATCTTCGGAACAGAATTTGCCATAAACGTGAGATTTCTCAGAAAAAGAACATGCACTGTTGCCCTAAATTCGTCATCGTAGACCCATATTTTTTTTTAGTAATATATAATATTTTATATATATATATATATATATTATGTAAATATATAATCAAGTAGTTAAACAGTTAATTTAGGTTTACACAGTTGAATAAATTAAGTACACATATGTATATAATTAAGTATACTACTAATATAATACTATTTATTAAATTATATAATAAAACATAAATTATATATTAATATATATTAAAAAAATACTATTATATTTAGTATATATAATAAAGTATACTACCAATATAATACTATTTATTAAATTATATAATAAAACATAAATTATATATTAATATATATTAAAAAATTATATATTTAAAAAATACTATTATATTTAGTATATATAATAAAATATACTACCAATATAATACTATTTATTAAATTATATAATAAAACCTAAATTATATATTAAAAAAATACTATTATATTTAGTATATATAATAAAGTATACTACCAATATAATACTATTTATTAAATTATATAATAAAACATATGAATTATATATTAATATATATTAAAAAAATACTATATAGATATATAATAAAGTGTATGATTATTTATATATAATAAAGAGGCGATGTATACTCACATCTGACGTCGAATCTGACTTCCGTGCTGGACGACATGGTCGGGTTGTCGTATGCAGGATGAATGGCGACGCATCGGATCGGCTGCCCGTAACGCGATCGCTCGGCCATGATCTCGCATACGCTGTAAGTGGCCCAGGTTCGCGGGTTATCTATCTCCGTGGAGTTTACCTGCGGCCTGAGAGTCCTCACTTCCGTCTCGCCCACGTACCTGCGAGCATTCCCCCGCGAAAATTTGCATTTCCAATGGCTGCTCTGTAACAACTCTGCGCGCAGTGAAATCACACTCTCGGCGCGCCGAGCCCGTCTCTTCTCTCGCCGCGACCTTCTTGCATCCTAGCTTTGCTTGCTTGCTTGCTTGCTTGCTTGCTTGCATCGTGTTTTCCCTCTTCTCTTCGACGTTTCGTCTCCCCATCCGCCCCCGTTCGCCTTTAATCTCGCTTTCGAATTTAATTTAATTTCCAAAATAACAATTTCGACTGACGAATTCGCTTTCATTTATGAGAAACTTCGTCAAATTAAATTGAAGTTGACGCGAGTGGTCGTTCGTCTGAGTCGGAATAGCAAATAATCTGAGTAAGAAGTGACATTTCATCACGGAAGTTAAATCACGATTGTTATTTTGACATTGTGATATTAAAACAAAGTAAGCAATGATTTATTTATTCTTGGATGTCTCTAAATTTGTACTTCTCACGCAGTCGACGATATCTATCTACATGATAAACAATCAAGGTTCGAGGAATTGTTTGTAAAAGTACAAGTGCAGAACACGGGACGAAAATAAATTATTATACTTGGCAGTCAAACGACGAAATAATTGTTGGAGAAATCATTTGCTCGTTCAAATAAACTAGGACGTTGTATTATCTAGATGATCATTTTTCAAATAATGCCCAAGGTTATTCTCATTTGTTCTCACTCAATATCCGAGGAATTATACTGAAGAAATAAAATAAATTATTGTACTCGATAGTTAAACGATGAAATAATTACGAGAGGAATCATTTGCTTGTTCAAATAATAGCGATATAACAAATAAACTAGCGGCATAATTCCGAGACGATATTGAATCAAATAACACGACGTACATACTTGAATGATCATTTTTGAAATATTTTATTCGAATAACGCCCAAGGCTATTCCCACTCTCTCTCACTTCTTTATGAAACCAAAGATTGAAACATAATCACCACCGAGCTTGCCACGCCATTCTGGAATCTCCGAGTATCTCAAGTTCTAACGGCGAGATCTCATTGTTCTCCGCGAACTGTATCCTCGCGCGGTGGGTCGAGGAGGATAGTGATTTTCCAGCTGCGTGTATTTCGAGCGTCGCCGCGTCGCGAGAAAAGATCGAAAGAGGGTGAACACGAGCGAGAGGCGGCTCGATCGATCGCCATAACTTTTCCTTCGACGCGGCAATTTAGACGCGTCGTTGTAAAACGGTTGGATCTACTTAGTCCGGATTATTTATCGCGTTGATAGGACGCGGCGCACGCCGCAGTTACTCCAATAAATAACTGCGCCGACACGTGGATGCCTGGCCGTGCATAGGAAACGGATTTTCTACAAATCAAAGAGCTAAAGAAAAACGCGATGAACTACTTGAAAACCACGATAGCCACGGCGAAGAACATTTTATGTGAAGAGGAAGTCGGAAGGAAAGAATAAAGTTCTTTTCGTTTAATCTCTGCAAGATTCTTAACAGAAGTCTTGATCGGGAAAATTTTGTTCTACGTACTTCGTTCATGACGGAGAGCACAATTGCACCGATAACAATGAAAAATTGTCGATGATTTAAACTTCGTAAAAAGAAGACCATTTAGTGGTCCATTTGGCTTCATTTCAAAGCGAGTTTGCTTTTTTTTTTTTTCAAAAATGAGGATACTTTTTCTCGTGATCACATCCACTGTTACTTATCTTGAAGATTTTTTTTTTTTTTTAATCATTTTATTCAACATCAGTGTTGCATAATGAAACTTTAGGATTTTTTTAGAATTTTGACCTCGATATTCAACAGTTAATAAAATGATGAAAGAAAAATCGTATTACAGCAAGTTTGAAAGATCGTTGAAAACGATTTACTCGCGAGAAAATTTTTCAACGTTTTTACACGCGTTTGAAGTTTGACAATTTCCGAGAAAATAATATCCTCGCTTTTCCACCTGTTACATGATGTAACGTCACCTTTGAAAAAAAAAAAAAAAAAAAAAGCGAACTTACGATTGTCAGGGGCTTCACGCTTGAAACGAGTCCTTTTGACTACGGAAATATCAATAAACGTCCAAGGAAAATTTGCGTAAGACATCGATGAACGATTTCAACGTTTTACTCATTCTATATATACATAAGTGTATACATACACATATTTATACTTGAAAGTACGTGTCCATAATTAAATTAATGTTTCTTCTACTGTCAGATAATTATTATCATCCTAAATAAAGTTAATTAATTTATTTAACGTGGTCACAAACACGATTTCTCAAGACACAGTTCAAAAGTAGAGATACGCGATCGGCATACGTGTATTTTCAAACTCGAGTCCCTGGAAAACAAAGTCTCTGAACAAATAGATATTATCCGATCTTTTTGACTTATTTTTCCGTCGACGCCACGATCATCCGATGCCTGTCTAGCGGCCGTTGCACCGCGTTTGTTCGAAATTTCCACGCCACGGAAATTTCGAAGAGCCCCCCCCCCGTCTGTCGCAAATCGAGCGAGACGAAAGAGATCGTAAAAGGTCAAGCAAGGAAATTGAAACGGAGTGTAGCTCGGGCCGGAAGGATCCGAGTAATAACATTGGTTTCCAAGGGGTGGGTGTGGGAGGAGGAGAAGAAGCTTTGAATGCTTTTAGATTGCAGCCGTTTTCTACGCGAGCAGCGTGCTCGCGTTCAATCATCGCCGAGCAACGCTGCTCCTTTTCGCAGCGATTGATTCGATTAGTTGGCGCCGGAGCTCTCTCTCTCTCCCCCAGTTGATTTCGCCTCGCGCGGACTTTGGACAACTTAATTCCAGCCCGTGTCTTTCACGCGCGTTGCGCACCGTGTCTGGCGAGGGAAGGAAGTGAACGTCGTTTCTCGGTAATCGAACGATTACCACTGTAATTGCTGCGAGTTTGCCAGGTTCAGCTCGAGCCGAGCGTAGATAGACAGATGGGATCGAGCGCGTCGCCTTCAATTGTTGGATTCGAGTATACCTCTACTACTTGTCGAAAATGAAAACAATATTTTTCAAGCGGACTCGAACGGGATCGAGCACCTATCGAATATCTAGTCGTTGGTTTCGAGATCTTTCTGAGTGATGGTTTCGGCATTATTTGGATTAAATAATATACTTTCTTGTTTCACTCGATTTTATCTGGTCAAGCGGGTGATCCTTTTTCTAAATTGTTTGATCATTTGGCTATCAGATGATACATATTCTTCTATTCTGTATTTGTTTTGACAAACGATTTTGTCAAATTAAGTTTCATCCTCTATTGGGTAGAAGAATATATTTCTCTTACTTGACTCGAGTTTATCTTGGAATAATCTTAGTTTATTTTATATTAAGATTAGGTTTTCCCCCTATGGGCTCGGGGGATAGAATAGGCCCATCGTAATCCCTGCGTGTCGTAAAAGGCGACTAAAAGGGATGAATAATCTTTCAGAAGATGGAAGATTCAGATGAAAGGAAGACACCTACTGATGCAGAGGGTGTCGGAGGTTAGCAAGTGGTTCTTCTTTAAACTGTTTGACTATTCGACTATCAATTCTGATTTTGTATTTTGTATTTGTTTCTACAAATAATTTTGTCAAACATCGGATAGAAGGATAACATGTGTTCTTATTTGACTCGATTTTATCTTGAAATAATCTGACGTTAGTTTATATATTGACCAAGCATATGATTCTTCTCGAAATTATTCGATTTTATTTGTCTATCAAATAAAATAACTTTTCATTCCGTTGTACGAATAACTTCCCAAAATAGTTTCACCATTTCACCATGTGTTATTCGTTACTTCATTTCAGCGAGTTGAATCGAATAAAAGCTCAGTTGAAAATGATTCATTTACTTATCGAAGAAAATAAAAAGTCAATGAAAACTTTTTCTCACTCACTATTTTCAATTTATTGTTGTTATTTGTCTTCACTCGGAGCACAAATATCCTGGTAATTACTCTAGAGCTCAGAACCAGACTGTATAACACCTCGCTTTGCAAAATTATTCGTGTTTACTGTATACATTTTATAAAATTCAACGTGACATGATACAATTTATATTAAATATTAATATATATATATTAAATATACTGCACTCGTTGAAACTCGGGAACGAAACTCATTGTCAGATCTAATCCACCTCTAGTACTAGTAAATACACGCATTGAACTTGATCCCTCCCCCCTCCCCCTGTCTCTGAGTAGTAAATACCTGCTTACGTATGCAGTGCCAGCGAAACTGAAACTACGATGAGGAAACCGAAGCTACGGAGAGAGATCGAATCGAATTTTTCAATTGAATTCGCCGGCGTGTCCCGATGAAGTCACTTTGCCAATCGCGAGAAGAAACGGTCCTCCTCGCGGAGCTATTATTTCAATGGGAGGAAGAGGAGCCCGGGAGCCCTCGTCGTGTTTCGCACGGGTATATGCACAGGTCTCATTTGCTCGAGGAGCTGGTTAGTTTCCTCCCCTCCTTCTCCCAGCGCGCGAGCATCCCTCTCGTAATGCACCCGGTGGATCTTGCCGATGGTGGCAGGGCACGGTTGGTTGCCCATGAATAATCATGATCCATTCCGACCGGTATCTAGACGAAGTTAAGAGGCTACCGGGGTTTGCTTGCACCCCAGGGGCGCGGGAACAACGGGAAAGCAGGCGACTGAACGAAACCAACAGGCCGACGGTGGTTCCCCCCGCGTAGAACGCGCGTTAGTTCGCGCGAGTAGCGTTGATTAACTTGTCGAGGAATTAAGGCCGGCGAATCTACGATCGCGGCAATCCCGCCACGTTTTGTCCCTGTCGTTCAGGCCAATGACGCGACGAGCATCTCCCTTCCTCTCCACCAGAGTGGAATTACAGTCCGATTGACTGCATAGTTTTGCGTGCAACGAGAGTGGAAACGTGAATGTACGCCTCGCGGGAGTTTTGCGAAATTTGCCCGATATTTTCTAGGAATTTTCTGTCGCGGTCGGAATAAACTCCGGCCGTTTGCTTCCCGAGTCAAATTTTAATTAATTTTACATGATTTTATCAGAGGGTATTACCGGTAGAACTTGATTCACAATTATTTGTATTATTATTGTATAATTCGTTATTAAAAAATTGCTACTGCATTCCACTGTTCGTGGAAAAATGTATCATTTGTTTTCATAGGATTTTTTTTTTTTTTTTTTTTTTTTTATAAGAATATTAGGTGTTTGTTAATTCACTGTATTTATAATTCACACAAAGTTTATATAATATTCTACTTTATGTTAAGATCTGGAAATCGCAATAGAACATAATCGGTACGTTTCGAATCTTAAATCTTGTCAAAATTGAATTTTCGTGACAACTAAACTCGATTTCAAGCTACCTAAATATTCGGACTCTTTAACAATTGTCCAGTTTCAAATTTTAATGTCATCTCCATCGTGTCTGACGATACTTGCGTGATGCGTTGCATTTAGTTTGAGTTTATGTGTTTCTCCAAACATGTACTACCATGTCACTACCTCTCTTAGTAACGTTACGCGAACGTCATTTTTGTTCGCTTTCGACTCTCGCTGCAGGTGCCAGGAGTATGCGACACGCATAAGCGACTCGATCGTTCGCAGGAGTGCATTCACAACGTCTGCACTCTGCAATTTCTCCAATGAATAGCTACTGCCACGTAACCGGATTCGTATAATAAATTCGCGAAAGGAACTGCGAGCTTATAATTTCAAAGAGCTTGCAATTTACGATTGTTCTTCCCATTCCCTTTCCTTTTCTTTCTTTTCTGGATTATTGGTTAACCACGGCCGATCAAAACGACGAAACGAATCGTCGTCGGGCGCTTTGTTCGCTGTAGAGAAAAACGACTTTGAAACGCGATCGGGAGTGCCGCGTTTATAATCCCCGCGTCGTGTTTGCGCGAAAACAGTAATTTATAAGGGGAGAAGTGTCATTCTCTCCGCGAGGAGTATTAAAATGCTTTTACAAGGAGGGAAGGGAAAGAAAAATGGCTCGACCAGGTCAAAGAGATGATACGCGAACGAACCGACGTGGAATCGGTGCTTTTTAACCCCGTGGGAAGAATTGATCATGCTCGTTCTTGCTCTTTTACATGCAAATCCGATGACTCGCCATGTTACACGTACACCATCATCTATAAGTATTCGGACAGGACGAAATTCATATAAAATGTATAATACTTCGAATGGGACTGTTTAATCTGATTCCAATCTGTGGCAGAATACAAACGTATTACATTTTACAGGTTGTTCCACTTAACTTGAGTATCTTAGATATTTTTGCTGATACGAAAAGAAACTTTGTTATTGTCTTAACCGAAGTTGTTCAACACTGGGAGGGCATAATATGGTGGTAATTAATTTTTTTTGTTGGAGAAGGAGCTTCGAAGATTTCGAGATTATCTCCATTTATATTTTTTTAAAAATGAAATTGTATCTGTATAAATATTTTGATCCGTAGGAAGAATATTAACTTACATATATCGACAGAAATTATTAATTTAGATTAGAGTATTTCATTAGATTTTAGTTTTGCAAAATTTATCGAGGAAGGAGAGAAATGGCATTTAGGTCAAAATGTCTACTAAATTATTCTACTTACTTCTTTGTAGAAAATGTCAAGTTGCATTGATTAATGGATCGAAAAATATATATTTTTGGGTGATCTCGATATCTTCGGAACCCTTTTGTCTACAAAATTTATTACGTTATTCCCTTTGTACTGACTAACATTTTGAAAATATTTAAAATGCTCATTCTTTTCGTCTATCAATCTTTTGATAATTTTAAAATTTCAACAACGACAGCGCGATTTACAATCACACTGCTGAATACATGTCAAGATCAAATTAAAGAGATTCTTCACTTGAACCGTATGTCGTATCACAACGATCTGTTATATCACACGTGTATATTTTTGATCGAACCGTGTTCCAATTTCAATCAGACCGAGACAAAGAGTGAATCCAGTGGGGGGAAAAAGGTCGCGACCTGAGGAAGGGGCTGGCGCGGCAGACGGTAAGCTACGGTGCAACAATTACGAACCATTTAATTAGAGGCGAAGGATTCCCATACCGCGCTCTGCAAGTGAGCGTAGCGATCTCACCTGCTCGGGCTGTCACGTTGCTGCCTGGTAGAATTAGACGATCCGCGTACTCTATCTGCGGTCGTTGAGGGCTGACTGGAATGAGAAAATTAGCAGAGGTTAATTTGGCCGTCGCGCGGCTGGGATATTCGGGGAGCACGCGTCCTGACGTCCCTCCGGACGTCGCTCGTTATCGTCGCGTTATCATTTAATCGCCTCGTCGTTGATTACCTTTTGTCAGGTGGTATATCTCGATCGACTCGCCGCGATCCCGCGACAACTCGCTTATCATACGATTTAACGAACTTCGCTTTCGCGGAGGCACACGGTGGCACTTGATTTTGGAAATTACTCGAACCGAACTTCTCTCAACAGAGACTGTTTCCATGATCACGAGGATAAGTGGCAAGATAGAGATGAACGAACGAGAAACGAACGCGAATTTTGGAGATGCTGCTTCTGACATTTTCCTGTTTGTAATGGAATCAGAAAAAAAAAAATTATTAATAATAATTAAAAACATATTTAAAGATTTTTTTCTTAAGAGAATTTATTGTGACGTACAGCAGATAAAACAAATTTCTATTTAGGCTTTGATTATATTCGTGAAAATGATCATTAACAAGTCATTTTATGCATCTTGCGAACTTGATTTTTCTCACGACACTTTGGCATTTCTTTCTCTGAATGTGCCTAATCGATATTGCGATTTTTCCATGCATTATCTCTATGGTATCGGACGCGACCGAAAACTCGTTAAATAAATAAATAATACGTTGAAGAATGCAAAAAAAGTCTGCAGCCACTATGCGAAATGATTTACTATACAGACGGTTGACGCATGCATCGCTATTTTTATACATCAGTAACAACGCTTCAAGCACAGCCATTTATATATTTATTTATTTTATTTTGCTTATTTATTTATTTATCTTATTTACTTATTTAATTCAATCTATTTATTTACTTCATTATATCCACTTATCTTATTTACTGATTGAATTGAATTAATTAATTAATTTCATTACATTTATTTATTTTACTTATTTATTTGTCTCATTTACTTATTTACTTATTTTATTTTATTATGTACCTATTTTCACAACGTCTCAAGAGCCTCCGCTCCGCAACTCACTGCGACATACAGACCGTAATTTGTAATTTGTCCGTCGTGATCTATGAATCGAACAGTAACATTCATCTCAATCAATGCCGCATCGTCGATCGTCGAACACGTCGCGGTGCCCGATTTCTTTTACAAAGAACGCGACGTAACGTTTGACGCGATCCGTCGGTAGAATTTTCCCCGCGACGACCCAGTTCCGTAACTTCACCCTCGATTCGGCATTGTCTTCTGCCGCTGATACGGCTGATACCTGGGGCGAGTAACGCGTTAATTTCGTCACAATGGAAATAACGACAATGAAACGCGACGAACGCGGGGGCTTTGATGACCACGCCGCGCTCCGGTTTGTAGCCGCGCGGCACAATACACCGGAACGTGACAGAGAAATGGCCCCTGCGTGGAAAATAGGAAGCCTGTTAGTCCGCATGAGGTGTTTAACGCGGTGATTAGCATTAGCGGTCGCTTTCATCGAATCGGATCGGGATTGTTGGCGCGCTGTTGTTGAGTTTCTAAGATATTTACCTCTGACGACCAGCCTCGCCGGCTCGGATGCCAACGCGTCCTGCGTGGTGAAATCGCTGGCTGTCACTTGACATTGCCAGAGGCCGTCGTCGAACTCCAATGCGGCGGACCTGACCCAGAGGGAACAATCGCCGATGTCTGGCCGCCCCACCCACTCGTATTTCTTCAAGTGCATGCCGATCGGCTGAAACAATTTAGATTCCATCTTTAGGTCGTTTAAATCGTTGCTGCTGCCGCTGCTCTCGATTCAATCATCTTTCGAAGCCGAGGAGGAGGCTGTAGATCAGCAGGAACGGGATCGAGTCGCGTTTGAATACGCTTCGTGCAATCTGTAATTTGAATTCTGGACATTCAAAAATGAAAAAATAGAAAGTAAGATGTATTCGGCGCAACGAATGTTTTAATTTTATTTCAAAATGTAGCTTCATCTTCAAGAATGAGAATGAGAATGAGAATCGTCCGTCTGCAGCATTCGGGAATTCTCTGAAAGTGAAAGATATACATGGTCGATAGTTGCAGTGTATATTGAAAAAAGAATTTAAAAAGAACTGCTCGACAGCGGATACGTTAAATCGACAAATCAAAGGGAATGAAAATCGTATGCTGCGATAATTGAAAAACGAAAATAAAATCCCCGTTACGCTGAGAATTTCTGAATCGAAAGTTCACCATTCGATCTCGAAGTGATTCAATTTTATTTACGAGCCGCTCGATCCCATCTCTACCCATCGATACTCGAGTCTATTTGGCGTGTCGTTTTCATTTCCGGAAGTGCTCGTGAAACACTACGAGCCCTTGCCTACTACCATTCTGAATACTTATAAATAATACAATAAACCAACGACTATTTACGTAGGAGGCAGTCGACCCGATCTGCCCGGGTAACCGGCTCTCCTCTCGTGCACGTCTGAAATACAATAGTTCCTAGCCGTTCTTCAGATTCCGCTCGAAGACGAGTCGTTAGCGTTAGCGGGTTGGAATCGGTACGCGGGCAAGGCGAATGGAAAACGAATCGAGGGTAAAGCGAGCCGCGTAAATCGAGGGCCGAGTGGCACCAACAGACCTCCCCCTTCCTCTTCCACCCCGTAGGTAGACAATGGCCGGCGTATGTCAGCGTTTTGCCTCGATCGTTTAATCGACGGACGAAAAGGGACTTGGATCGTTCCTCGTTACCGGAATCCTCTCAAGCCCTGCGCCACCGAGAGGTTTTCACCTCTTCTCTCTCCCGGCCACCCTCTCTCTCTCTCTCTCTCTCTCTCTCTCGTTTCACCTCCGTCGTTTCTCTAAGCGGCGTTCCATCCGAAATGAATCATCGGCTTCCGGCTACGGGAGGCTCTTCCCTTCTTTCGCGCAGATTAATTCCTAGCTGCTCGGCTAGGAAAATGCGGCCTTAGCAAGTTTCGCAGTCATAATGTGCCCGTAATTCAAGGATCGATTCTCCGCGGCGGGGTAGCCTCGACCAAGGGGTGGAAGAGGTGGGTGTATGCTGCACCATATAATCTATCTGGTCGGTTTTGCTCGCTCGCGGGTCGCTGTTCCACGTTTTAAAGGGCCGTTTTCACTGCTCCGCTGGCGGTGTGCGGCTCACGGCCAGGCCACAGTCACTCACCGATCCTCGTACGTACCGTTATCTCTCTGTGTACCTCGGCGAAACTGGATCACGCCGCGCCGTCGGTCCAATCCTCCCCAGTGTTGCCCAGAAAAATCTCGTCGTTCGTCATTTAAGGCCATTAGCTGGTTAACGAGTTTTCGTAATCCCACCCGCCCGGGACCAGCCCTGCATGCCTCTCCGCCTCACCATGGAAATCCTTCTTGAGTTAACGCCAGCTTTCTCTCCTCCGGGGAATTGCAACTTTTCTCTTTTTTCCTCTTTCTTTCTCCTCTCGCGTCTCTGGCTTCGATGTAAGTAATTTTCAACGATATCGTTCTCTCTCTCTTTCTTTTTCACGCTCGGTCGCGTGGCGCCCCTCTCTCTCTCTCTCTCTTTCTCTTTTTTTTTAGATTTCAACCGACGCTCGTAACAATGTTAATCGTCGAGGGGAAACGTAGAAACTCTCGTTCTTTTTTTTTTTTTTCCTGTTTTCTGAACCGAGCAACTTCCTCGGCGACTCGACTCGTAATCACCGGGGCAACTCGGTTCCCCCTTGTTCGTAGTTCTAGAATAGATCGAAACCGACTTCCGAGTAACCGCGGATGTTCCACGCTACAAAATCAATTACGAAATCGACACTTCGTTAAGGGGGCAGGGCAGTTTGACGGTGCTAAAAATTACGAATACTTTGGAGGGCTAGTAAAAAAAAGAGTATTATATATTTGATTGACATGAGCTTTTGTGGTTTATTTGAACGCATTATGAACTATAAAAAGCAACATTAAAAAAGAGAAAAAGAGCGCTCTCGTTTAACTTTTTAACGGCATCTTTTTACATAACTTTTTTTTACATTTTGCCTATCGGTGTGCATGATTCCAGCCAAGCAGGAAGTTAGTTGCAACAAAAAGGCAAAAAACGTTCGAAAGTAAACAATATTCCCTAGGGATTGATTGATCCAACATTTTCATTTTTGTAGAAATTATGAAAATAGCAGCTGTTTGTTTTTGATGTATTGAATCTATGCCAGAAATTTCTATGTTTTTTGTTTATGCTTTTCGAAAGTATTAAAAATTGAAAAAATGTTCGATCGTCAATCCCTAGTAAATGTTACACTAAAGATACCAAGTTTTCACAGTAATCGGTTGATTAGATTCCGAGATATCTTGCACACCGTTTTTAAAAACTTAGTTTCGAGAAAAAAAAACTCGTTTAAGGTTTCAGAACGTTTTACTTATGTATCGCGGCTCACAGTTTTTACAATTCGCAACTAAATTGAATCCAAGTCCCCTAATATTTAATTCACCAAAAGTAATATTCGAATCGCACGATATATAATACCGCTTAAAGTTGTCAACAGTGATGCAAATTCAATTATTCTGTAATCCGCGGATTTATTATTATACCCCAGAACAAGTCGTTTTGTGTCTTATTTCTAAGACTTCAAACTACTATCTAAAACAAAAAAAAAAAGAAGAAGAATCGATTTTTTAAAAATTTCAAACTGTCCTGACCCCTTAATCAAGTCGAAATTTTTCGTTGAGCCGCGTGGGATTGCGTGCCTTATATTAGTAATGAATACGACGCAGGCTCGCCGGGGAAGCGCGCAGTTTATCATTCAACGGCAGACACAGTAATACAATGGCGGATTCCTCTCGCGATGATTGTTTGCGCGCGTAGATGAAGGCAGAGTGGAGTACGCGCCCCCAGGACAAGAAGAATAATGAGTTGCCGGCGCGTTGACGTTTACCGTCGCGAGACGGAGCGACGCGTACGCAATTACACGGATATTAGCGTCTTACCGCGGTGGCGTGTTCGTTCCTTCCTTCGTTTTTGTCGCCCGAGAGGACGAAATCGTTTAAGGTTAAACGCTTCGGCGCACGAACCGTCGACCGGTATCGACTAAAAGCCACTTGCGTGCACGCGTTTGCTCAAGTTTTACCAGCGCTTACGTATCGATCTGCAATTTGCGCGAGTAGATCCTGATGCTTCGCTCTGATTTGATCTCTTAACGCTTCGATGCTTTTAAATATTTGTTACGAGACGATGATCGTGAGAGTACTTCCAAGTTGCGTGGAAGATATTTGAAATAAGAAAATCTGAACAAACGTGAGCTGTTGTGGCGAGAGTCGTCGTTTTATTTTCTGATACGCCAGAACGTACGGATTGACGTAGTCAGGTATTCGTACACTCCATAAAAAAAATCCTTAAAACCTCTCGCGAAGAAAAAGAAAAAAAGAAAAAGAAGAAGAGAAAGATCGTGCTACAAATTTTCAAGAGAAGAACTCGCTGGAAGAACTCAAACAACGTGACAAGACTGACGAATCCCAGAAGCCGTAAAAACTAGTCAAACCGACTTGTATCCCTCCTCCTTCGTGAAGCTGTCGTGGCAAAGTCCCAGCGACAAGAAATACGCGTCCCGGCCTCGCGTTCGGAACGTCGATCGGACGGAGCTAAGTCACCGCCACTGTCATTCATTTAAAGGATTAAAATCCGCGCGACGCACGGCCGGCGTTCACTTACTTAACCGAGAAGGGCCCTCTTGCTCCCCTTTTTCTTGTCCCACGGTCGGTTCACGGCCCGGCCTCTGTCTTCGTTGCGCACGGCCACGGCCGCCTGCCACCTTTCCACCTTTTCGTTACTCCACGGCCTTCTCGTGACTCTATGTTCTCTCCGGAGAGGCCGCGACCAGCAATCAGCGTAATGCACCCGCAGACACGCTCCACCCGCACCTCCCTGCCTCCATCCTCGCTCGCTCCACACAATCGCACGACTTCCACACACACACACACACACACACATCGACGAGTCACAGATACAGACAGAGAGAGACACAGTGCACACGTTCACGTACGAATCCACACGCGAGGAGGAGCGTACAAACGGCCAGGGTACATACCCCCTGGGCCAAAGGCCTTGATAACACGAGCGAGAGCTTGAGTAATGCAGACGCAATGGCAATCTCTTCGAGAGCAACGAAATAGATCGCAGGACCGTGGATCGATGCCTGCGCGGAACCCCTTTCCCGGTTCCCCGCAAGAACCTCCTCTCTCTCTCTCTCTTTTTATCTTCCTTTATTTCTTTCTTCCGTGCAACTTCCAACAGTCGGGACGGGATCGAGCCGGGTTTCGCTCTTTTTCGGCGAAAAAGTTGTTAACTCGGAGATTCATTGCCCGAGACTCTTTGCCGGGTGGTGCACGAGTAGTTGCCGAGAGTCCGAGGCTGACGCGCGATGGAGGGATGAAAGGGTAAGGGTTGGTTCACGGGCGAGCAGAGCCACAGGGCCAGGCTTGAACGAGCGTGAAAGACGGCGGCGGAGCGTTCCTCCTTGTCGGAATGCTCTTGCAGGAGGTAAAAGGGTGGCTGCTGCGAAGACGCGAGGAGTGGTGGCGGCGCGCCAGTTGGGGGGTTGGAGCACGCTTTCGGAAAGGAGCTTTCTGGTAATCCAGTGAAGACGATTCCCGTACGCCTATTTCGCTAAAGTGATTTCGTGCCTTCGAAGGATTCGACGTTTCCACGCCGCGTGAAACTTGCCAGTTGTTCTCTTGCCGGTTTTATCGGTCTCCGGTGGTAGAGTGGGGGAAGTGCATCTCGCAAAGCTGGAACGCGTGTCCCGTCCCTTTTCTAATTCCGGCGTTTGCTCGCACGATCCTCCGCCCGATAGCGGGAAATCCTTTTTCAAACCCAGTTGTAAGCCGAACGGGTGTATCGGCGAATTGGCTGGCGTTACAGTAGTTTAATCGGCCCGGCTCGCAGCCCCTCGCGACTGCAAGCCGATCCTGGTCGGAAATGGAATTTCATTTTGATTGGAAAATCCCGCGACTTTCACGCGGTGACGTTGGAGCCGAATTAAGATTTAATTACGTTGGTGTCGAATTCAGATTTAAACAGAGGAACAGGGAAGAGATCAAATTTGACGAGCTCGAAACTTGGCATTAACTTTGACTTCTGATTTGAATCATACTGGAAGCTTGATCTTGGTGTTGATGTTGTGGATGTTAAAATAAAATGGGGGATGAGGATGATCAAATAAAACAGAACGGAGGGAAAAGCAGAAAAAATGCGTTTTTTTTTAAACGACATAGATAATTTTGGAGATAACTAGCGTTTGTAGATTAGAATGTAGACACTTTGTGTATTCAAGTTGGATATAAAATAAAATGAGGGATGAGGATGATCAAATGAAAGCAGAAAGAAATGCGTTTTTTAAACGACAAAGATAATTTTGGAGATAACTAGCGTTTGTAGATTAAAATGTAGACACCCTGTATATTCAAGTTGGATATTAAAATGAAATGAGGGATGAGGATGATCAAATGAAACAGAACGGAGGGAAAAGCAGAAAAAAAATGCGTTGTTTAAACGACGAAGATAATTTTGGAGATAACTGGCGTTTGTAGATTAGAATGTAGACACCCTGTATATTCAAGTTGATTTCTCTTCGAGATAAACTGGGGTATTCTTTCGCGGAACGCGGAATCAGGGGAATTTTCTAGGCAATTTTCCTGCCGCTCCGATGGTTTCCGCGGCGTCTCGATCGTCGGAAGGAAGTGAAAACAATACGGATAGGCGGGTGAATAAGAACGGAAGGAAGGGTTTTCGCCGCGCGGAGAACGAACCCGAGGGAAGAGAGAGCCAGATACAACACACCCCCGTAAAACAAGAGTAGCGCAGATCTCATGAGAAAATTATCCCGCTCGTTATTTACATCTTTCATAAATATTCACTTTGCAGGGAAGACGGAGAAAGAAGGATCAGTTTACGGGTTAGAGTTTAGGATAGATAGATAGATAGATAGAGAGAGAGAGAGAGAGAAAGGGAAAAGGGAAGTTCAGTTGGAAGTAACGAGAGACCACAAACGACATAAATCTCGGAGCGTTTCGGAGGCGATCTCGTTTCAGGATTTAGAAGGGTTGCTTGCCTGTTCTCTAACGCGGTAAAATGATATTCTAACCACCGAAAATGCAAAATGTCAACATCAGTTTCCTCGAAAAGTCACGAAAAATTTCGACGCCTTCGCAAACGAACTGTGAAATCCCGTTTAACCCTCGTCTGTCTCTCGTGTCACGATTTGGCACGTTATTCTTATGAAATATATTTCTGTTATTTCTATTACTCGTGCGTTCCTGCTACGCGTGTTACAACGCCTCGTTCACATTTTGGAGAAATATTATACATGTTTCTCTCAAAACTGGAGGTAGTAAGTGGATACTTTATGCAAGAAAGAGTCAAAGTACTGCAGAGTACACTTGCAACTTAAGAATTTATGTTACTTATATGTTATATATACTTATATATTTTACATTGGATATATATGTTATTTATATTTATATCGTAACGTTATATGGTAGTTTGATACATATCTCTCACAAAATGTTATGTTATCTTGTAGTACAGTGGCGAGACTTTGCTTTTACACATCTGTATCTCCAACACATAGCATATATCTCTGATTTTTGATAACAAAGGTGCAAATAATATTCACTTTCAAGTCATGCCTTTTAATTATTATTACAGTACTATACAAATATAATATTACATTTTTGAACTATGTGATCGTGATAAATGAAAATAATGCTGGATAGAATTAGAGAAGACAAGATCGCGGATGTGGAATTGAACAGCTACGCGCGAGCAGGATTTTTAGTTAAAAAAAAAAAAAAAAAAAACCGGGGAATTTAACTGCTTATCTTCAGCAGCGTGTCGATTTTATATCAAGGAACAAACACAGTTGTAAAAGCGAGAGACGGACGATGGTTAAAGTTTTCCCGGTGTACGCCTTTCATAAAATCGGTTACCCTTTGATCGTCGTTTTCACTCGTTGAAAGTGAAATTTCACCGTTATCAGTTTGTCGCTGAATTTCCCAGGCTTCCTTTTTTATCCTTTGTATCCCGAGTATCTCACTGGGGAGCAAATATTAAATTTTGTTTAACCGATATTTAATGGAATGGTACGTTGCTAACCTCGGTTAATATACTCGTTAAAAAGTTCCCTTGAGAAGTGCACGGACCACGTAATGTGGTTTATAATTAACCGTTTCAATCTCAATGGATTTCAAACAATGTTTTGCAGTAGACTATGAAGATGAATATGATTTTTTTTTTAAATAAATAGTCAGAATTGCGTTTAGTCAAAGGTTTAGTTAGTGGAACGTACGAATGCCAGGAGAAAATATGCGGATAATTTAACTTAACGTTTCAAGGCTCGAAGTAAACGAGTGATTTTGTTGAGGCGTGCATTGACAAGCGAAAACATTAATAAAAGAGTAGCTGTACACGCGATAGAATAAATGTATACATGAAAAGGTGAAACATTGTCCCGTATTTATTGCACAAATATTTCGTGGAAGGGAACGATATAATTAGAGGTATGAACCTGACACCGGTGCAGGATCTGCATCGGGTCTTGAATGTAACAAATTAGGTTATTGAAAGAATTCATGGTTCTCCGAGTTTTCATCGTGTAATGGCTCCGGTGTATTTTTAGTAGCAATGTATCGTAAGCCAATTCTGAAAAGTGAACTGAAAGTGCCACGTATTAATCAGTTATAACACGGTGGGGGCTAGAAAAATTATCGATCCTTCTAGTATCAAATCTACAATAAAAAGTTAGATCATCTCTGGTCCAAACGCTTTTCGTATTGAACCAATTTTAGGAAGTTCGACTATTTTCTAAAATAAGTCAAAATCCTAAAATTTTCTAATTTTTCCCAATATCAAATCTATAATAAAAAGTTGGATCATCTGGTCCAAACACTTCTCATACTGAATCAAAAATTCCAAGAAGCCGGATTATTTTCTAAAACCACTTTGAATTGTAAAATTTTCAAAACCAACCTAGATTCTAAAATTGTCTATAAAAAGGAGAGTGAATCGAGACCAAGTTCGATCGAAATTCAAAAAAAAAACTATTGAACGAGAGGCACGAGCGATTTTCATCGGGAAACGATTAAACAGAAACAACGGGTACGGGTCTTAAATATACCCGGCGTTTGCGCTTGGAAATCTCTCGGAGCCGAGGTAAACTAGGGGTAAACTTATTTACATCTGTCGAAGCTGCCATCTTCGTACGACGTAACTTACAATTGAAACCCGCGGTTTATCCGAGCAAACGTAAACGCGGAACGGGAGCCTGTGCACACACTCGGCGCCCCGGAGAGATGGTCTGTCGAGAATTTGCAAATTCCGCCGAGCGATAATAAATAGAGGAATTGGATATCGTCCGTTCGCGGCGAGAGACGCCGCCGAAGAGAGATATCGGTCTCGTCGTATCGATCATCCGCCTTCGGAGCCGTCTCTCGTCGATTTAACGGAATTATCGCGAAACGCTCAAAGGTGCATCGATATCGAGAAACGTGGTGAAAACGTGGAAGCGTGAGGGACTTCGAAAAGGAACGTAATTCCTCCGTAAAAGAAGTGGTTGAAATTATTTCAATTTCCGCGTATATTGCTGTGTTTTTCTCTCTCTTTTTTTTTTTTTAATTTTTCTTTATCGCTTACAATGAAAAGAGAAATTCGTACTTCCGGTCTGAGGTAATATTCAAACTGCTGTAATTTTGCGAGAAAGGAAAAAAAGAAATCGTACGACGATAAAACTGGGAACGTTCAGTTTCGAACTCGAGGCCTGTATTTTCAAAACGTTCACTTTGTTCTACGATGCTTTTGCACGTATTTTCAGAAAAATGCGCAGCAGGTGGTGAGGTTTGTTAATTTCGTCTCGGAAATATCGCATATCAGTGCGTAATAAATACATCGAGCAATTTTTTTTTCGTGACTGAAACTAACAATGGATTCGAAGATCGCAGCAACTAATTTGATTAAAATTAAAATCAAAAGATGTAGTTAATGCTTCGCCAAAATTTTATATATTATAAATTTATTTAAATAATAATAAAATTATTATTATCAATTAATTATTAATAATAATAATAAAATAAGATAAATAAATAATAAAATTATTTATTATATTATATGTCTTAAATATTATTTTTATAACACCGGAAAGAACAAAATTCTTGCTGCTCGGATCGGATAATTTATCGACCATATTTCACATCGAATTCCTCGCGACTCGCGTCAGCGAGAAAAAAAGTCGCCAGCCGCGATGAATCTTAACGACGGGAAACTCTGTCTCGCGGAATATTTAGGCCCATGGCTCGTGTCCTCGAAGATGCATCGCTCGGTAACGAAGATGGATTCGCGGACGAGCCTGGGGGGAGAGGCAAAAATATGTTTGCTTCCGGCCGGGAGAGCCGGTATTTAGCCGGCCGGTAATTCCCTCAGCCGGGAACGCGGCGCGGCTGCATTGGCGATCGATTCGCGATTTACTTCTTTCACTCGGCGACGTTTGAAAGGCCGACGGCGAACGGTGGGAGGAAAAGAAGCGAGGAGAATGAAAAGGAGAAGTTGCAAAGTTTGAAGGATCTTCGAGCGCGAGTCGCTGCACTTCATCGACTTAACCAATCCTCTCCCCCCCCCTCCCCTCGTCGTTGTCTTGATCGTTTTTGGGTAATTACGCGAATTAATTATACATTCTACCGGCGGCAGACAGACGACGCGAACGGAGAAGGTCGGAGGGGATAGACAAACGTGCTCGTGCTTTGTATCCAAATAACGAGGCCGCCGGGGTGAAAGAAGCGGGAGTGGCCGGTTTTCACGATGCCTCGAGGGGTAAACAAAAGGGGGTCGCGTACAAAGTGGACGGATAAGTGGCGGTCGAGTGGTCGCCGGTTGCTTTGGAAATTTATCATTTAATCTTTCCGCGTGGTGTTCGCGGCATTGTGGTCTACGGACGGTCCATGTCGCCCGCGGCTAAATGCGTTTCAAGAGACTTCACTCTCTCTCGCCGCCGTGCCCTGCCGTGCCGTGTGTCTCTTATTGTGTGCACACCGTTTCGTTCTGCCTCCATATTTATCTGTCTATCTATATACGCGTTGTATATGTATATATATATATATGTGTGTAGAAGGTCTGGCCATAACTTTTAGTAATCCTTCAAGTAATTGTTGAATTGTTAGCAGGAATAGCGCTCGACGCATCGTTCAGAAATATTTTACAGTGTTCTGCATTATCTAAAGATCAAGTTGTACGTATATTTGCGTGCAATTACTGTCGCGAGTGGATCAAACGGTATGATACTTTCACAGTTTCAATTATAACTCCAAGATCGCTCTTCGAGTTTTATCTATCGAGAAACTTTTGTCAAACGGGTTCTACAACCGTAGTTTTACAAACTAATCCTAAGAGGAATTAATTATTCATTCGTTGAATTAAAAGCGGGATCAGAGTGAAGTTCAAAGAGTAACAGATTCAGTTCCCTACCGTTTGAAAATCTTACACACAGAGAATCAAATTGTAGTTGGGATTGCAAGTATTTCAACACATTTTGACTGTTGTCAGATATACATATGTAATATATACACTTGTATGTATAAATAGGAAATTTGCACGTTGTGTTGGAATAACCGATTATCTTGTATCATACATTATTTTTCTATCACATCTCTTTGACGATGCTTCCAAAAAGCGTATATTTACGTGACATATTTTCCTATATAGTACCAACGATTCTCGACTTGGAGAAAAGATTTCCGATAAGACGCGAGCACCATTTTTCAATTTTCAGAATCGTCGAGATTCCACTCGCCGGTTTTACTTTTATCGAAATTTTCACAATAATCTCGCGCGAAATTAAATCAGACAAAAAGCACGTAATTGTATAAGACACATATTTATATACACACACACTTACACACATATGATTTAAATTTAAAAAAATTTTTAATTCACACGACGCGTAAATACAGTGCATATTTTATTCCCATTGTTACACCATAGCTATCCACAAGGGATGTACCATTCTCACGCATATACTCGGAACACAAATGCTGACAAAGTTTGGCCGGAAAAAAATCTGAAAACACCCCATACAGTACGTGATACACGTGCACACGTTTGTTACATGCGGGTCTCTGTCTCTCTCTCTCTCTCTCTATCTCTCCTCTCGTATGGCGGTGGTGACCACCTACCAATACGTATATTCTCTCAGTTATATAAAACCGGTGTGTGCATTAATTTGCATATTAACTCGCCGGAGTAATCCGCTTTAATGACATCTGGATTAGGGGAAATGTCGCCAGGAGATACACAGAGTGGCGCCACGCTGTTCTCCATGTTCTCGCCCGTTTTCAAGGATATCACTCTCCCACCCCCTCTCTCTCTCTCTCTCTCTCTCTCTCTCTCCTGCTCACCTCGTAGTATATAAATACGTTTTCATAATCATTCTCCGTTCGATCGGGGCAGCATCGGTTTAGGCACGGCTTTTGATTACACGCGTGATCTCTCGCTGCGATTTCGCGCCGCTCACGGTCACGCGCCGTCGATTTTCCAGCATTAATTTGAATATTAATTCCCCGGTCATTGGTAATCCGGGTTAATGACATCAGGATCGGAGAAAACGCGGATGTAATATCACGCGCGCACGCTCTTGTTACGTTCTTTGTACGTGCGTGAACGCGGGCGCGCCGCAAAGTGACCAATTTGCCCCCAAAATTCGCACGTTCATTAGTTTCGCGCGTTTATATTTGAGAGTGGATCAACGTTTACGAGCGTTTTAAACTGCAGCTGAAGAAAATTACGTGCCAACGTAATGTATTTGCAGTCAGACAACGTGCGTTTTTTCAAGCGAGCATTGAACATCGTCCTTTTAAAAAGAAAATCAATGGCCGTTAGGTAACTTTATGTTTGAGGGGCAAACGGTGGGAAATATACATACGTACGCTTCGGTTCATAGGTATTTAACCACTCGTTTGAACGTGTTTGTTCACATTGATCGATGTCAAATATTATTTTCATCGTTTCAGCTGCGATATTTGATGATTTTATGAGCGTGTAATTACACAGTGAGTAAAAGTTACACGTCAGAGAGCTTCGGTTCAGGTACGTTTCGTCTATTACCAATAGAACGAAGGTGGGCTAAAATATTTATGGGCAGTGTAAACGTCTGTAAGACTTGTAAAAAAACATCTTAATTTCAAGTAAAGTAACGGCCTATACGGTGCAATTTATAACACCTCGGCTCTGATAGTCAGGGATAAATTTCGAAATAGACTTCTAATCAACTATAAACCAGAATGTTTGAAATGGTCGTCGTTGGAACATTGAAACTAACAAGCTTGAAATTACTTGTATTGACGTGCAAATATATTTCGTCACGTACTTTCGCTTTTAAATTTATTATGTAGCATTATTAAGCGTTGGGACAATGTCCTCTTTCGAAAATTGAAATGAATTAAATGAAGGAAAATCGTGTTGAAAAACAGAAGGTGGATTTTTTGATGGGAAGCGTGCAGCATACATTATAAATTGTAGCATACATTCCCATTTCTTTTTTAATCTTTGCATTGAATTTCTAATTAAATTATTTAATGCCTACATACGTCAGTATTTAAAGTTTTCATAAATAAGATCGTTTTAAAAGAATACACAGACGTCCTAAACATTAGGCTCGTGAAGTTAATTAAATGTCATAAGTCGAAAGCTCTAATTATTTTTCTTTCGTCCATATTCTCAAAGTGATTGACCCGCTAGAGCAACGAATCGATATATTCACTCGGAGCTAGTTTCGAACGATACTTCCGCTCCTTTTGCCGGGGAAAACCGGTGTTTCCACGTGTCTCGCGGGGATTAAATGTTTCGACGTTTGTCGGGGAAACAATTTACCTTGACGTTTCTCTTAAAGTCGGCCAGTGTACTCGCTTTAATATCGCCCGTTGGCCGATAGGGGCTTTGAGTAACGTTGCGCGCCAGACTCGCGGCATTAACAAGAGTGTTTACCTCCTTAATTAGCGGAGGCAAGAGAAAAGAATAGCGGAAGTGGAAGGTGGCGCGGGTCGCCTTTGTGTCAAAGACACGGGGCGCTTTCGCTACGGCGCGTATCCCAAGCATTTATTCGCGAATCTCGTCTTAACGCATTAACGACCGCTGCGATCTAAATTTCAGATGAATCGTCTAACGGAACAACGAGTCAATCTTTTTGTCTTTGAAAGCTTGATCCTGATGGCGTAAGGTGTGACTTCGCAGCAGTACGAGACGTTATTTTTTTTTTTTTTTTTTTTTTTTGGGCAGATTTTTTGCTTCATCTTTCGTCGTTAATTTCTCGACTTCGAGTTTTGCGTTAAAACGTGTTCAAATGGTCGTATGGACCATCAATTTCACACGTGTAAAAATTTTTAAAATGTTCGGCTGTTGTAATGCATGAAATGAGTCATTGTGTTTTAAACGCAACTTCGAGAGTAGACTTTCTTTCACTTTTCATTCACATTTGTGTACAAAAAACTTTATCGGCTAATTGAATTTAGAATTTATTGGCACTGGAACTTCACATTTTTGTAAAAGTACAATATAATGATGATAGAATATCAGTTGAAAAAAAAAATTAGAATTGAATTAATCGACATAATTAAATAACAAATTAATAAGATCATAATAAAATTTAATATTAAAAGGTGTTACGCTCATTTGAACTTGCTATTGAAAATAATGCATTTCATATAATTGTTATAACTTTATATCATCAGTTTCAATACGACTTTCTTAATTAACAGATGAACTATTTTTCTGCTACCCGACAGAAATTACTCGATTTAAGCGAAAATTACAGACACGCTTGTAGTCGATAACTTTTCAGATGCGTCAATATTGAAACACTCGCACTGCAAATAAATATCAATAGCTTTATGGTTTATGATGTACTCATTTGAAATTCTGTATAGGTTTTATTAATGTATTTTTAGAGCGTGATAGGTTGTGTAACAGGTGGAACATGATGTCTGTTAGTGGATTGCGGATTTTTATGCATTTTTAAACATTCAGAAATGCAGTTAATAAAGCAGATAGAAAACAGTTAATAAAACTTCGATAGAAATTTGTGTCGATTTTATATACTTTTTTTGCACTCTTCAATTGCATAAAGATCCGCAATCTATTTATCAGTGTATATCGCGTTTCACTCTCTATTCTTTATAATCATTTCAATTTTTAATTATTTATAGTTAAATCGTGTAATTTAACACACATCAGCATATAACTCGACAAATTTACCATCGCCAAGTGTCGGCGAAGAGATAAAATAGAGAAGGTAGAAAAAAAAAAAAGGAACGTAACGAGACAAAACGCGAATGATAAATATCATACAACCGTACGTTACAATCAATCAGTGATGCACGTGATGCAAGACAATTTCAGAGTCGACACGATGTAGCGAACGAATTACTCAAAGTGAATCTCCGATCGCTTAATCCGACTCGCGTGTCGTGTGTATTGCGTTTAACCCTTTGAGCTGCAATATCGAGTTACACTCGATATTGGTAGGAACTACGGTTTCGATTCGAGAGAGAAAGCAAATTGCTGTCCCGTGGAAACATACGTAGGTAAACTCGAATTTTCAAATTTGATTCTTCATATTTGAATTTTCACATTTAACTGACAAAATACAAAATTAATTGGTAAATAAGATTGACAACATTGATACAGGTTGTACGTAATGCTTTCTGGCACGACGTGACGTGTTGGAATTGTCAGTGTGAGTGTCGTTGGATGAATGAGAATCATTTGTCTCTAGTTATGAAGTCTATAGTGTGAATGTGATATGTGAGAGTGCAATCTAGTGTGAATGATGTTTGGAAGAATATCCTAGAGAGTCAGTTGTTATCGAAGAGTAGGGAGAAACAGTAAATATGATATAGTAAATAGAATGTAAATATTTTTATTTTCTCATCTGTGTAGTTACATATGGAAATAGTATTGTGAAATAAGTATTTCATCACAGTATAGGAATACTTCATCAAATAGTAATATTTCACAGAATAGTATTTAGAATTAAGGAATTTCAACTAATAATACATACATACGTATACACGTATCTCGTTTATACCTTATGTATACACGAATCGCCCCTATACCTTTTGCACACCTTGAACGCACACACCATACTACTCTTTCTTCTTTATCCCGTTCATCTTCTGTTTTCCCTAACTATCAATACACAATATTCACAAAACACACATACCAAATTTGATTATACTACGCTCGTCGACATTCATAATGTATCAACATGACAGAATAGAAGATAGCGCGTGATATTTGCGAAATATGTTTAGCTTTAAAATTTGTATGTCTTATTTTCAATTCACTGTTTTCGATATTTGAATCCGAGTGAAAGTATTGTCTCATGAATAGTATTGTCTCATGATTTAAACATATAATGAAATAGTATTTCATTTAAGCACATTAAATGAAATAGTATTTCCAAATAGAACAGCCAACACCCAGACAACACCCAAATATCTAACGTTTGTCGAAGACTGAGAGAAAGGGTTAAAGACGGCGACTTCTCACGGAGGTTGCAGACACGGCTCGTAAAGTCGTTGAACGCCCTGCAAGCGGCAATAAAGAAGCGAACGCGAATTAAAATATAAATCCGCTGCAATCGCACGGTGGCACTCGCCTCGCGTTTCTTCTCCGGCCGGGCATTGTCGGCCGGGTCGAGGGCCGCAATTTTTCTGGCGCGTTCGCGCCGGCAAATTACGCCATCGCGGAAAAGGGAGGGCTAGCTGGGTCACGAGGAAAATGCTTGGCTCCGGCGTCCTAAAATTCGTACTGAGACGGTCGGTGCTAACCACCCTCTAATCTTTCCTTCCTTCCTTCCTTCCTTCCTTCCTTCCTTCCTTCCTTCCGTATTCCGTTTCCCCCGGTTTTGAACGCGCGATAAATTTCTCTGCCCGGCCTGTTCCGGAATAAACAAACGCGTGTCAACGCGCCAAGCTCCGCGGAAGAAGAAGCGAAGGAAAAAGAGACGACGTGTCCTCTCTCGCGCGCCCGCCAGAGAGATTTAACGCCGGGCGATTTTATTACGGCAATTGTGCGAGCTAAACGCCGGCGTTCACGCTCGTTTCCGGCCAGTTTCTTGCTCCGCGTCGTCTTCCTGCTCCTCCGACTCGCGTCCACCCCCGGGTTTTCCGTTCCACTTGGACTTCCGCCCTCGGCGTTCCTCCTCCTTTCTACCTCGAACGAGAAAAACGCTCGCCAAGTCGTTGCTTACGCGCGGCGAAAAAGTCGTTCGTCTGTCGCGACGCGTCGCGTGACACACACACACACACACACAGTGTGTGTTGAGAGAGAGAGTTAGTCGTTCTCGGGCATGCTGCGAGCGTACCTCTAAATTGAAGTCGTTACAACGCCTCGGTTGAAAAAAACTCGGCAGCCAGGGGTGAATAAGCCGGCCGCGTTCGAGCAAGAAGCGTGCCAACCCTGGGGGTTGGAGGGGCGGAGAAGCGAGAAAAGGGGCGAGAAGGGGACACGTTTCTCTCTGCGAGAGAAACGAAAAAGGGGACGAAAGGTCCGCGGGGCTCTCGAGACGCGGGCAAATCTTTTGACCGAGCTCTCTCCTCAGCTTGGGGGTGGCGGAGGTGGCTGAGCTTCAACGCAATTTCTTCTTGCACGCGTATTTTCAGCGTGTTTCGCTCACCTTCTCTTTCGGTCCCGCGAACGCTCGCAGCTCGTTGCCTCCCCACCTTCCGCGAACCTGCTCGTAATTAAACGGAACAATGCTCGAGGAATTTGAGAAAAAGAAAAGTCGAACTCTGGTCGGGGATAGACAGAAGAATCGTCGGGTTTTGCTTCAGACGTGCGCGCGTCTTGACGTATGTTGTATTCGCAGCGGACCTTTGAACTGGGGTTGTATTATTTATATTCAAATACACCCGTGAGTACACGCGAAAAGATTGAAGCCATTTACTTACAATTTTTAACCCCCCCTCCCGTTGTTTTCTTTCTGGTAAAATGTAATTATTTTAATGTAATTGTTAAAGTACGCACACGTGTATCGCGTTCAAGTACAATTTTCAGCATTTTTCGTTCTCTTTTCCGGTGAAATTCAAAGACCTGAATGTAATTTTTATTAATTATCAAAGCACACGCGTATACATACATCAAGTATGTTGCATGTAATGATAATTTTTTAATAATTCGTGCTTTTCCATCTTTGCTTTGACCACACACGCGTATTTTATTTCTCGATTCAAATCTGCTTTAAATGATGCATTCGCTTAATTATTGCGACTGATGTTCTATCATGAAAATTCCCTCGGTTCTCAACTCGGCTCGTAGGGCAAACGCTCGATAGTGAAAAGTAATGAAATATCAAACAACGAAAAACGACGATACGCAAATTATTAAACATGCACGCGTAGAGTGAAATGATAGTTTAATAAAATTATTTACTAAAGTTCTTTCTTTTATATTTTTATAAATTATAATTGTAATAATAATTTATCATTGTAACTACTATTACAATAATAATTTTATTTATTAATTTATTATTACAATTATAATAATTTTTTATATAAATTACATTTTGTCGTGTTAAGAATGATTGGCACTAATTTTCCGAGAAAAAAAGGAAGAAAATTTACTAAAGTTCTTTCTTTTATATTTTTATAAATTATAATTATAATAATAATTTATTATTGTAACTACTATTACAATAATAATTTTATTTATTAATTTATAATTACAATTATAATAATTTTTTACATAAATTATATTTTGTCATGCTAAGAATGATCGGCACTAATTTTCCAAGAAAAAAAGAAAGAAAATAAAATTGGAACTGAGTGTAGTTCCAGCCTGCCGCGTTCGAGGAATTTCAACGAAAACTGAAAGCTGCTTGTCGAAACGGGGAACGTTAATCGACCCTCGAATCAAGCTCAAAGTTCTCGATGATGGCGAACGATCGTCAAGAGTGGCCCGGAGTGGATTCGCGGGTCGGATCGATGACACTCGATGATTTTGCGGATAACCGCGACGATGTGAAGCCAAAAAATAAAATAAATAATAAATAAATAAAAAAAATTGAAAGAAAAAAAAAAATACCAAGCGCATGGAAACATCGCGCAGAGCGTTGCTTTGACGTCGAGATCGAGCTACAGTTATCCCCCAATTGTCAATCGCCGATTGGGAGCTTTTTCGTCTTTCGTCTGGGCAGAACGCTATGAAGAACTTAATTACAAGGAAAAGACGATTACGCGAGAGAAAGAGAGAGTGAGAGATAGTGGAAAAAAGAACGATCGGAAAGAAGAGCAGCTTGGAGGCAGTTGCAGGCCGGAATAAAAAGTTTCCTAGTCGGGATTAACGATAACGACGATAATGAAGCCGCGTGTCACGACCTGGAAGGGCGATCATTGTTCAACGTCGAATATCTCTCGCGAATCTTTTTCTCGCTACCGGTTCACCAAACGGTCACCATTCTTCCCTTCGATCGGCGAAACGTTCCTTTTCCACCACCACTCTGTTTCTTTCTTTTTTTCTTTTTTTTTTTTTTTTGCTAGAGGAAGAAACGAACGAAGGAAGGGTCTCGAACATCGACGAGTCAGCTTCTCCGTAAATTCCCCAGCCTCTGAGTTTGCACCTCGGGCGAGCGATAAACGTGTACTCCCGTTGCTTTGAACGGCGGAGAGCCGCGAGTTCTCATCAAAATTCACGCAAAGCGTGCGTTCCAGTTATGAAATTGCACTTGGTCAACTGGTTTCGGCGAGGCGACCGAGGTCGTCCGAGTTTCAGTGACCGCGCGAGGACGCCGACAAAGAACGATGCAAATCTCTATTACCGAGGAAATTGCGTCCCTTGTTAAACGTCGTACGTCGTACACCGTGTATACGTCGAGTCTCGCTCTTTTTCAGCCTGTTTTCAAGCCCTCCCCTGCGCGGAACTTCGAGCCTCGCTGGTAGAACATTAGCTGGCTATTCTTCCCTTTGCTCCAGATTTACGCTCGGGAAATTTTCCTCGACGCCTGCGAGAAAGCAGGTGGTTTCCGGGCCGTTTCGTCTTCGATCGCGCGCCCAGACGGATAAATACACGGCAGCTAGCTTCGACGTACGTGAGGTCTCGCATAGACACACGTCGTTGGGGGGGAAAACTTACGCGCCTCTTTCCTCATGGTTACGACTCTGTCCCTTGGTGCGCGCACGCAGGTAACGTCGGACGTGTATAGATACAAACGACCTGATCCTTTCTCCGGAAACAAAGCGCCAGAAGGGAAGTTGTCACCCCCGAAAGAAGATGTATCGCGCGTATGGCTGAGTGCTGCTGTCACTGTTTAGCCAAGATTAAGCTTTTCTTTGAAATTTTCGCTGTCGCAATGCCAACCTCTTTCGATTCGACTTTTTCCTCTTTTTACTCGCGCAAAGTTCCAAATTTTATTTTCTCAAGTTTCGTTAAATGCGAAATATACTAAAGTAGGTGTTTAGAGCTGAGACTCGAGCAACCGTGGGGAACCGTATGAAAAACCATAGGATCCAACCATGGCTCTCAATCGTCTGGAAAAAAAAAAAAAGAAGAAGAAAGAGTAAACTCGTCCGAGCTTTTCCTTTGAGCGAGATCCGTCGTTTCCTCGTTCGGAGGAAAATACCGGGGCACGGATGCGGTTGGTGAATACCCCGGCGTGGCAACAACTGGCGGCTCCTCTCGTGGACCTGAAGTAGGTAATTGTAAGTAAATGAGGTGGTTGGTGAGCGCGCGGCGGCTACGCAGAAAGGGAGAGGGGGAGAAAAATGTGCATGCGGGTGAAAAGGTGGCTCGGATTTAATTAAAAAATTTTTTTAAACGGATAGCCCTCCGCGCGGCCACGCTGAATACCGGCATTACCGGCCGGTGCTCTTTCTTTAAACCCGTAGACACATTCACCCGGCAATTTATGCGGCGAGTTGCACGGCACGCGTGTTCCGTGTACTCGGCGCCAGACGTAAGAATGGATTTTGGAAAAAAAGAAAACTGAAAAGACGACGAGCAACGGGCCTCAGGATTTTCGTTTAAGAATTCGTGAGGACGGAACGGAGGACGTTCGTTTTCGACGCGAATGGGTTGCAAGGCACATAGTTTGAATATGTGCAGCGTTTTACGCAAGTTACACCCCCGTTTGAAGATCTTGGGACAAGTGCTGTATTTGCTTTAGAACTAGAAAGAATCTGTAAAAGCATTCATATATTAACAATTCTATTGTAAAATATACAAGCAGGCCATACTATCTGTGATAAGTATTGTATATTAAAAATAGATGTTCTGAGATCTTCTCTGTGGAGAAAGTGAAACCTTGGGAACACTCCATTTGCTTTGGAACTATAATGGAAAAATATGAGTAATATTTTATATGTTACAAGGAGTTCGTAAAGTATTAATATATTAGGAATTTCAGTGTACAAGCAATTTAAAAATTATATATTAATGAATATCGTGTAAAATATTATTAAAATATACATAAAAAATATTGTATTAAGAATAAAACACATGTAATAAAAATGTTAAACATGTACATTGAGTTATATAGTAAATACTAAATTATGTAGTGAATGCAAATGATGAATATGTCTTAAGATTTTATATTACCCGTTTAAAATTCCTTAGGACTGTATCTGTTTCAGAACTAGTTAAATAATACTTTATATTAAAAAGAGTTCGTAAAATGTTAAAATACATTAATAGTTTTATTACAAAGTGTACAGCCAATTTAAAAATTCTATTATCCGTGATAAAAATGCCAAACATTAAAAATGAAACAATGTCCCAAGATTTCGTGAGTGGAGATTACTTACGTATTGCGAACAAACATACATTTATTTCGAAACCAAAAATATTAAACGATACTTTATACGACGAAAAGTCAAGCAAAAGATGTTCAAAAATTTTCGAGCGGGGGGTACATCTTAACCTAAATCCTGGATACTCTGTGATTATTAAACGATAGCCTATCTGTCGAAGGGGACGCGAAATTATCGCAGCAGGTTTTTTTAATTCACGACCGGAACGTTATTTGTACAAATGCTTGTTACAAGATAAATAGTTTATGTAATTGGAGTTCATATAATGGGAATTCAGATTGAAATTGGTGGATTAAATCAGCAAGAGTTCGTTTAATCGGGCATTAACTGAAATTTGGCTCGAATAAACACACCGAGCTCGAGTTTATACATAAACAGTGTTCCATTTTGTGGTCCATTACGCGTGTCGCGAACGTTGCATAATAAAAACAACATTTTCGTTTTGATTATCAATTTTTTCTTGTTAAAAAAAAAAAAAAAAAAAAAAAAAAAAACCACCGGCGAGATCGAACTTCGACCGATGGAAATTGATTTACACGATTGCCAATGCAGGAGTCAGCTCGGTTTATTCAGCCGGTTGCCATTGTCCCCGCGTGTTCGTTAATTTAAAAGGTAATATTCATGCACACGCATGAAATACTATGTCCGCCGCACTGCATATTGCCGCGTTTATCCGCCTTTTATTTCTTTTTTTTTTCTTTTATCAATTCCCGATTACACAGTCGCGCACAATCAGGATTTCCTCGTTGATTTGATACCTCGTTGTCGCGTTTCGACGAATTTCGCCGTCGACCTTTTTTCTTTCTCTGGAATGGGGAAGGGTTCCCTGTACGGGACGTGTATTGAAGAAAATACTTCCGATAAATCGGGAACACGTCGATGGTTTCGAGCGGAAAAATTTCGAGAACGAAATTTCAGCAATTTGTTGTAACCGATACACAAATGTAATAAAAACAGACCGTGGCGCCGTAATTGATGGATAAATGAAATAAAACAGACTGCGAAGCGCTGTGTGTGGCTGTGTTGTAAAAAAGTATTTTCAATATTGCATCAATGATCCAATCTGGGGTAACAGCCTTCTAATTTTTCGACCGTAGTTGTACTAAATTGGACCACGATTATTTTTCGTTGGCCTAACGAAGAATTTTGTTTGAAAATATGTATATAAAAAACGTTTTATCAGGGTATCAAGAAGGTTTAAATGCGTTTAAATGTGCTCAGTAAATTAATTATGAAATATCTGAAAATGTGTGTGAAAATGAACAATTCTGAAAATGTATGCAACAGTTAGGAAACATTTAAGAATTAAAACTTGGGATATATTTTGCAGAGGTCATAAAAGGGTTATAACAATGAGCCTCAATATTCAATGGAGCCATCTTTAATACTAATTAATTTGCTTGTGATGGCCATTCATGTTGTATACTCATCTTTTGTTAAATATATACGTAAGTCTTTTATTAACACGCACACACACGTGTAATACTAAAAATAATTGTAATATCTATATCGTATATATTTTTACATTGATTTCAAATTTTAATCGATGTAATCATGACACTCGAGTATCGTCACAGTGAAATGTTAAAATGTTTCATACAACACGCGCAATATATATATATATAAATTCCAAGCACACAGGATAGCATTGATTTTAAAATTTTAAAATATTTTAACAAACAAATATCAATTAATTTATTAAATATATTTCTGAGAAATAATTGTCTAAACATATATACCATCTAAACATCAGGATATTTTATATCAACGCATGCAGTATAAAAATTTTCTACGATAAAGCGTTGATGACAGTTCAAATTGTTTCATAACACGCTTGCTTTTACACTTTCGTACAAATAAATAATAAGCCTAGGTCTAATTCAGAAACTAGTCAAAAAATGAAGAAACCCCCTTTCGCTTGACGAGAAAAAAAATTCGTCACCCCTGCAAGATTCGTTCTCTCTTCACTTCTCGTTCATTCTGGACGGTAAATGCATCCGACGACGCGGTGCGTCCCAGTATTTTATTTAGTTGGAGCATTCGGCTCGACTGCCTCGCAGTCAACGACGAACAAGTATTTATTGTCGGCAGACACGTAACGTCCACTTTCGGTCAGAAACTTATCTCGGTCGAAGTTTACTGGCACCGGAGGCAAACGGAGAAAAGTTGGCTGCCAGCAGGTTACAGTCCCAGTAACAATGAACTACCCGGAATCGCGATAGACGGGGGCGCGCCAAGACGAAGAGCCTCCACCTCGCTCACCCTCTGTCTGTCGGCCACCCTCGGCCCGCGAGATAACACAGCAACCCGTGATTTTTCGAATTCTACATACTCTCGACGTTTCTGCGATGCCGGAATGCACGCGAACGACCGACAGAGATTTTTCTCCTGAGAAATATCTGCTTCCTTCTTGTGCTTTTTTTATATCCCTTTAACCACTTGCAACTGATTGCGGACCATAACGAGCGACCAAACCGTATACGTATATGATTCGTCCGCTTTTTTTTTTTGAACTCGTCGGTACGATATCACTGGATCGAAATTATCGACGAGTAATAAATTTATTATTTGTTTCGCCTGGGTTATTACTTAAATATACTTAAAACCGAGATACATAATCACCAATGAGAAAGCAGAAGAGGGCATCAGAGTAGGATCCGGCCATTTGCCGTTGAAGGTACTAGTTGAAGGAAAAATAAACAGGAAAAAAGGAGGAACTGCAGAGTAGCGGGAAAGATTGGCAGTTAAAGGAGACTGGTCCTGTGAAGGGACAGAATTCTATCACAATGAGTGTGAAGGATGGAGGGCACTAGAAAAAGAGACAGAAGACCTATAGAAAGAAATTCGGGAGAAAGTCAAAACATCAACGAGAAAAAAATAGTCAAAAGAATCCGTCAAAAATTCGGAAACTCGGAAAGAGAATATGGCACAGCAGAGAGTGGAGCGAGGTGAAGAGAGAGGTAAGAAAGATCCTCAGAAGGGCAGTGAAGGGACAGAGCTAGAAGGAAGAATACACAAGAGCAATCAAAGAATATAAGTTGTGGTGTAAAAAGGAGAAAGAAGAACACGCAAAGGAAGAGGAAGACAGGATAAAGGAAATCAAAACAGAAGCTTGGAAATTCATTAACAAGCTTAGGAAAAGGAGAGAGAAAATAGACGAAGGGATAGAAATAGAGAAATGGGGAAAACACTTTATGAGTCTTCTAGCTTGGAAATAGAAGACAGAAGGGTAGTTGAAGACAGGAGGTAGACGTAGGCACAGATAGTTATAGATAGATAGTTATAAATAGTTATAAATAGTTGGACAGCTATAGTTAAGGAGACAGGTAAGACAAAAAACAACCGCTTATTATTGGATAGGTATAAGCTAAAGAAGAATGTAAACCGGAGTCATCCTAAGCCGCGAGACATTTGTATTATGGTTATTTGTATATGGCTTATGTATTATAATATAATAGTAATAATAATAATAATAATAATAACAATAATAATAATAATAATAATAATAATAATAATAATACTTAAAACTGAGAAAATGTTGCAATTTTGGGAAGATAGATTAATATAGTATATATAAATTTTATATCTCGTGGAAATATCAGAATGTAATAAATTTGGATGGATTTGTACGTGGTTCTCTCTTACATAACTGGCTCAAGGCTCAGTCTCTCCAAAGTTAATCGTTTCATACAAACGGTTCCGATGTTCAAACATTCACGTTCAATTGGATTGTCCTACGTTGTTACAAGAACTCAAGAAATCGCGTGACTTACTTTTTGATCCTTTTGCCAGATACACTGTCCCCTCTTTCCAAGCACGCGGCAGATCAGCTTCGCGTCTTGGCCAGGATTCACCTCGGTGTACTGCGGTGTCTCTTCGAACTGCTGAATACCACGGCACACTGTAAACAAACGAGCAAGCGAATATTAATCACTGATCATTAATCTCGATCGAATTTTTCATCGTAAGAGTAATTATTCGCCTACACTTTTTAACGACACTGATAGAAATAAAATTAAATTCAGTAGAGTAGAACAAGTTGAAATGCAAAACCATTCGGATAATATTCTAATTTCTTTTACATTCTACTCTTATTTATTCGGATAATAAATAATATTTCCGCGTCAACTGAAATAGTTATGTTTGATCAAAAGATGGTTTGAGACATTTAAAAAGAAAAAAGACTTTTGATATTTAACAATTGATTTCATATACATCCGAAATATAAACTGTCGTCTTCAATTCCAATGCAGCAATAAATTCAACCAGAATGAATTCATTTAACTCTCTAACTCTTTATTCAGCAATCCCACAGAGTTTCGTACGCGTATATTTCTTTCGTCATTTACATCACTCTTTCGTCTAACGACAATTAATATGTTCAACTGTGAAAACTCCTTTCCAAAGAAAACGTACGAGTGAATTAAATCGCCCCAGCACTCGTCGTTAACCCCCCGAGAGTTAATCGAACATTGACTGAAATTCGATTCAGATAAACGGGGGTTGTTCCGCCGCGCTCGCGAAACACTTGTGAAAACTATCCAATTAGATTGGAGTGTGCTCGGAAGTATACGTACATATCATATCACATCGGAGTGCTTGTTGCGGGTTTCGAAGTCCGAACTCGATTCGGTTCGATTAAACCTACTTGCTCAGGCACTCGAGCCGATCTCTAAATATCAGGGCACCGAGCGTTTTCAACCCTCTCCTCTGCCCCCCCCCCCCCCCGGCGCATAGTTTAACGCGCGATAAAAGAAATTCTCGCCCCGCGAGCGAGCCAATGAAAAGTTTTGTTTTCAAACGATGAGAAGATAACAGAGGGAGAGAGCCGTATATAAGCGTCGGTTTATCCGGGTATTAAAGCAGCCCGGTGCTCGTTAAAGTTGTTATTTAATTCGCAACTTCGATAAATTCGTTTAAACCGCGCCCCGGGGCTGCCGGGGCCCCTCTCGCGTTTTCATCTCGCAGCCTGCCGATAAATTCTATCAACGAGGTAATCGGGTTTGACGTTGAGAACGACGCGCCCTTAATTTCAACGACGGCGAATCTTTCTCTGATTAATTTAACGAGTATCGTTCGTCGATCCGCCTGCCCCTGTTCGTTATTTACTCGCGGCGGGATAACGAACAGCTCGCGCAACGAGTCTCCAAGTATGATCACGATTCTTATTAGAGTTTCTGTCGCAGTTAGAAATTCGTTATTAAGCCGTTTGGACGCCATTCGATTTAAATTCGGAACGCCCGAACGAGAGTTCGCCACGATTTCGACGTCCCAGTACTTGGAACACTCGTTGTAACACGTGTCTTGAACATTCGTGTCTCCTCTCTCTTTGTTTTGTTCATTCAGTATCAAACTTTCGTAACCACAGGATACGAATTGAGAATAGCCTCGCACATTCGAGGCGATCGTCACGAAAAAGAAGACTCGGATCCGAGTGCACAGATGACAAGTATGCAGAGAGTCAAGATTTGAGTATTAAAGTATTCTACGTTCTCGAACCGAAGTTTGAGAAATCAGAGTAAACACTCTCGGGTTACCGTCCTCGGGATATCAAGGGCCGTGACTTCGGTATCGACGATCGAAACGACTCGGAAATGAACGCGAGGCACGTCCGTTGTTTCGCAATTTTTTCCCCTTCCGGACGGCTAATCCCGCGTGAAATTTGAAACGGCCGCTTAATGCCCGGCGTTCCTGTTCATTTCGACGTTCCAACGTTTGCAACGTCGACGACGTGAAAGTTTTACCAGCGCGAGCGCGCTTGGATTGCGCTGTTAAAAATTCAATTTTTCACCGAGATGTGAATGATTAATAAACCGTGTTTCTCTTTTTCCTTTCTTTCTTTTTTTTTTTTTTTGCTTTTTTAGTCGTTCAGTGAATCTCTGAAAAAATATCCTTTTCTTGAATTGTACTCGGTTAAATTA